>NC_134354.1:427343138-427558138 GCF_048569485.1 Anomaloglossus baeobatrachus | reverse complement strand
ATAATTTTCTGAAATGGGAATATACAGTTAGGTCCAGAAATATTTGGACAGTGACACAAGTTTTGTTATTTTAGCTGTTTACAAAAACATGTTCAGAAATACAATTATATATATAATATGGGCTGAAAGTGCACACTCCCAGCTGCAATATGAGAGTTTTCACATCCAAATCGGAGAAAGGGTTTAGGAATCATAGCTCTGTAATGCATAGCCTCCTCTTTCTTCGGCGCTCCATTGGGAGACCCAGACGATTGGGTGTATAGCACTGCCTCCGGAGGCCACACAAAGCAATTACACTAAAAAGTGTAAGGCCCCTCCCCTTCTGGCTATACACCCCCAGTGGGATCACTGGCTCACCAGTTTTCTGCTTTGTGCGAAGGAGGTCAGACATCCATGCATAAGCTCCACTGTTCAGTCAGCAGTAGCTGCTGACTATATCGGATGGAAGAAAAGAGGGCCCATACTAGGGCCCCCAGCATGCTCCCTTCTCACCCCACTTGCGGTTTGTAAGGTTGAGGTACCTATTGCTGGTACGGAGGCTGGAGCCCACATGCTGTTTTCCTTCCCCATCCCCCTGAGGGGCTCTGAGGAAGTGGGATCTTTCCGGCCACCAAGCCCTGAGGCCGGGCTCCATCCACAGACCCATTGAACCTGCTGGATGTGGAGCGGGAGTGCCGTTCAGGGACAAGGCCCTGCAACTTTCAGGTACTCTGTGTCCCCGTATGGCAGGCCACGCACACTCCAGGCTTGCTGGGTGTGCTAGTGCGCCGGGGACTGTAGCGCTGTGCGCTGGGCTTATAGTCCCTGCAGATTACTGGGGGACTTTACGTGTGGGGACCGCCGCGCCGACCGCCCCTGGAGCGGCGGCGCAGCTGCGACTTGTAGTGCGCCGGGGACGCGCCGACCGCGCTTTTACGGCGGCGGCGCTTCTAACTTTAGTCCCCGGCTTTTGCGGCCTAGCGCCGCTTCGTTCCCGCCCCCACCCTGTCACTCAGGGACAGGGAGAGACGCTGTTCTATAGCAGCGCCGAGGGCTGGAGACTTATTTGCATTCTCCAGCCCCCTTTACTAGACACAGTGGGCGCCGGGTTCCCGCTCTTGTCTCGGGCACGCCCTCGGCCCGCCCCTCTCCTCTGGACGCCGGCAGCCATTCCGGCACGCAGAGCGGGAAAACGGAGACACTGAGCTACCAGCACAGGATTCCGGCGCCACACACCCGCTTTTGTGCGGGCGGTAAGCGGCAAGTGCTGACCCACTAATGCCGAAGTGTCCTGTTGTACTTTTATACGGTCGCTATTCAGGATGCAGACCTAGAACAGCAGCAAAAGATCAGGGGTGCTAAAGCACAGACTCTATATGCTGCTTGTCTTGCATGTGCTGCAGTGTCATGTGTCCTTTATGCTTGTATGCTTTACATTGCACTGTAAGGGCTATTCTTGGCTGTCTACCCGCCTAGATGGCTAGACAGCGGCAGCAAGCAGCAATGGTGCTAAGGCACAAGCTTTCAATGCTGCTTGGATTGCATGTACTGCAGAGTTTATTTTCATGCTTGTACATTCACTGCATGTCGCTATTCTTGGCTAATGCTCCTTGATGACTAGACAACAGCAGCAGAAAAGCAAGGGTGCTAAGGCACAAGCTTTCAATGCTGCTTGGATTGCATGTGCTGCAGTGGTTATTTTCATGCTTGTATGCTATACATTCACTGTATGTCGCTTTTCCTGGCTAATGCTCCTGAATAACTAGACAACGGCAGCAGAAAAGCAAAGGTGCCAAGGCACAGGCTTTCTATGCTCCTTGTACTGCATGTGCTGAAGTGTTTATTGTACTTCATGCTTGTATGCTATACATTGCACTGTACGGTCGCTATTCTTGGCTAATGCTCCTAGATGGCTAGACAGCAACAGCAAAAAAAAAAAAAAAAAAAAAACCATGGGTGCCAAGGCACAGGATTTCTTGCTGCTTGTACTGCATGCGACTGTTCCAGGACCCCCAGTGTGTGCAATTACTCAACGGGGTCTCTGCTACAGGTGGCCAAAAGAACCACCTGTGATCCCTGTCCAGGGACAGGGACGGAGTTGCAGTTTCCGCTGATATATTGTCTGTGGCTATGACTAACATCTTACAGACTTGCAGTCCAGACAGACCTTGGGCAATGTTGATTCAATGCCCCTGGCCACCCTGATTTCGAAACAAATCATGGCTCCAGGAGGGTCCCATGCATCCCAGGGTGCAGGCTCTGACACGGACGACAGTCCCAGACGGCCTAAGCGAGCTCCCTAAGAACGGCCCTCGACTTCATCACAGTACTCTCTGTCTGACGAGGCAGACGTAGCTGTTCAGGACTCTGATCCTGAGACCGCTCTCAATCCGGATACACCGGATGGTGACGCTATAGTGAATAATCTTATAGCGTCCATCAATGGAAGGTTGGGTATTTCTCCCTCAACTCCTCCAGTGGAGGGGTCAGCTTCACAGCAGAAGAAATCCCTATTCGGTATCTCAAGCGTATATTGAGTACTTTTCTGGTCACTCTGACTCCAGAGAAGCAGTCCAGGAACATCACGCTTATCCCGATAAGCGTTTCTCCGACCGTATTGAAGATACGTGTTGTCTCTTCCCCCCTGACGTGCTCAAGCGCTCCAAGGGTGGATCCCCCAATCTCCAGGCTTGCGGCTAGATCTATAGTTGCAGTGGAAGATGGGACTTCACTTAAAGATGCCATTGACAGACAGATAGCCCTCTGGTTGCAATCTTCCTATGAAGCTATCGGCGGGTCGGTTGCCCCGGCATTCGCAGCCATAGAGGCACTCCAAGCTATTTCAGCTAGTATTGCGCAGAGGGACGCGGTCACATGTACATATTGGCCGCAGTAGCGTCCTTCACCTCGCAATGTCGGCATTGCGACTCAAGCTGTTTATGCTGTCCTGGACTCTACGAGCCGTACGTCAGTGGCGTCCGCCAACTCCGTGTTGTTACGCTCCTAGTGTTAAGGGATTGGAGCAGATGCTGCTTCCACAAAAGTGCTTAACCAGATTGCCTTTATCTGGTGACAGACTGTTTCGTGAGCGGTTGGATTAAATCATTCAACTGTCCAAGGGTACGGATTCTTCCTTACCCCAGCTATCAAACAAGACCCATCAGGAGAAGGGACAGTCGAGGTTTCGGTCCTTCCCAGGCTCGGGCACGTCCCAATTGCCCTCGTCCAACAGGACTCAAAAGGCTCAGAGGGGCGCAGGTTCCTGGCGGGCTCAATCTCGCCCGGAAAAGGCAGCCGGAGGAACCGCTACCAAGGCGGTTTCCTCATGACTTTCAGCCCTCTCTCTCCGCGTCCGCGGTCGGTGGCAGACTCCCCCGCTTTAGTGACATTTAACTGCCACAGGTCAATGGCCGGTGGGTGAGAGACAGTTTGTCGCAAAAACTTCCTCACCGGCCGAGCCGAGGCTCTTCTGCAGGCAGTAGGAGTCGTAATCCCGGTTCCTCCTCAGGAACAAGAGACACTTTTTACTCCGATCTGGTCGGGGTGACAAAATAGGACGACTCCTTCCGTTCCGTTCTGGACCTTAAACTGCTCAACAAGCACGTGAAAACCAGGCGGTTCCGGATGGAATCCCTCCGCTCCGTCATTGCCTCAATGTCTCAAGGAGATTTCCTAGCATCAATAGACATCAGGATGCTTATCTCCACGTGCCGATTGCTCCAGAGCACCGGCGTTTGCTACGATTCGTTATTGAAGACGAGCATCTTCGGTTCGTAGCCCTACCCTTCGGTCTGGCGACAGCCCCACGGGTTTTCACCAAGTTCATGGCAGCAGTGGGACCGCTCCCGCACTCTCAGGGTCACCCTGTGATCCCTTACTTAGACCATCTACTTGTCAAGGCACTCTTTTAAGACGCATGCCAACACAGCCTGAACATGGCGCTGGAGACTTCCCAGAGTTTCGGGTGGGTCCTCAACTTTTCAAAGTTAAACCCAATCGCTGGCATATCTTAGCTTGGGGTTTCACACTCCCTCAGCGATGGTGAAGCTTCCACTGGACAAACAGCGGTCACTACAGACGGGGGTGCAGTCTCTCCTTCAAGGAGACACCTCATCCAGAGGCAGTCCCTTTCACGCAGTTTCATCTGCGTCCACTTCAATAGAACATTCTTCGCTAATGGGAGGGGAAGTCGATGTCCCTACACAGGAACGTCCCCCTTTCTCAGACGATCAAGGACTCTCTTCAGAAGAGTCCACTCTTCAGATCAATTGTCTGGAGCTCTGGGCAGTGCATATGGCACTGCAAGACTTCCTGCAGTGGCTGGAAGGCAAACAGATCCGAATTCAGTCGGACAATCCACAGCGGTGGCATACATCAACCACCAAGGCGGACTACGCAGTCGGCGAGCCTCCCAGGAAGTCCGCCGGATTCTGCTAGGGGTGGAAGACAGAGCATACACCATATCCGCAGTTCACATCCCGGGCGTAGAAAACTGGGAAGCAGACTTCCTCAGTCACCAGGGCGTGGACGCAGGAGAATGGTCTCTGCACCCGGACGGGTTTCACGAATCGGCACAACAGCAAGGTCCCGGTTTTCATGACGATCAAAGAGCTCTGGCGACAGGCATCTCACGGTCGGTCAACCGTGGGCACTACCAGACCGGCCAGACTTACTGTCCCAAGGGCCGTTTTTCCATCTGAATTCTACGGCCCTGAACCTACTGTGTGGCCATTGCGTCCTAGATCCTAGTGTCCTCAGGATTATCCCACGGGGTCGTTGCCACCATGAGACAGGCTATGAAGCCCACGTCTGCTAAGATCTACCACGGAAGTGGAAGATTTTCTTTTACTGGTGCTCTGTACAAGGAGTGTCCCCCTGGCCATTGGCATTGCCTACTTTTCTTTCCTCCCTGCAATCTGGGTTGGAAAAGGGCTTGTCGCTCGGCTACCTTAAAGGGCAAGTCTCGGCGCTATTGGTGTTTTTTTCAGAAGCGTCTAGCACGACGTCCGCAGGTACGCACGTTCCTGCAGGGGGTTTGGTCATATCGTCCCCCCGTACGAGCGGCCGTTAGATCCATGGGATCTGAACATGGTACTAGTTGCTCTCCAGAAGCCGCCTTTCGAGTCTCTGACGGATGTTTCACTTTCTCGACTATCACGGAAAGTGGCCTTTCTGGTAGCGATCACGTCTCTTCGGAGAGTGTCTGAGCTAGCAGCGCTGTCATCCAAGGCTCCCTTCCTGGTGGTCCACCAGGACAAGGTAGTGCTGCGCCCCATTCAGGAGTTTCTCCCTAAGGTAGTATCCTCGTTTCATATTAATCGGGATATCTCCTTACCTTCTTTTTGTCCTCATCCGGTTCACCGGTATGAAAAGGATTTACATTTGTTAGATCTGGTGAGAGCACTCAGAATCTACATTTCCCGCACGGCGCCCCTGCGCCGCTCTGATGCACTCTTTGTCCTTGTCGCTGGCCAGCGCAAGGGGTCGCAGGCTTCCAAAGCCACCCTGGCTCGATGGATCAAAGAACCAATTCTTGAAGCCTACCGTTCTGCTGGGCTTCCGGTTCCATCAGGGCTGAAGGCCCATTCTACCAGAGCCGTGGGTGCGTCCTGGGCATTACGACACCAGGCTACGGCTCAACAGGTGTACCAGGCAGCTACCTGGTCGAGTCTGCACACTTTCACCATACATTATCAGGTGCATACCTATGCTTCGGCGGACGCCAGCCTAGGTAGAAGAGTCCTGCAGGCGGCAGTTGCCTCCCCGTAGGGGAGGGCTGTCTTTGCAGCTCTAACATGAGGTATTTCTTTACCCACCCAGGGACAGCTTTTGGACGTCCCAATCGTCTGGGTCTCCCAATGGAGCGCCGAAGAAGAAGGGAATTTTGTTACTTACCGTAAATTCCTTTTCTTCTAGCTCCTATTGGGAGACCCAGCACCCGCCCTGTTGTCCTTCGGGATTTTTGGTGGTTTTTCGGGTACACATGTTGTTCATGTTGAATGGTTTTTCAGTTCTCCGACGTTACTTCGGAGTGAATTTGTTTAAACCAGTTATTGGCTTTCCTCCTTCTTGCTTTTGCACTAAAACTGGTGAGCCAGTGATCCCACTGGGGGTGTATAGCCAGAAGGGGAGGGGCCTTACACTTTTTAGTGTAATTGCTTTGTGTGGCCTCCGGAGGCAGTGCTATACACCCAATCGTCTGGGTCTCCCAATAGGAGCTAGAAGAAAAGGAATTTACGGTAAGTAACAAAATTCCCTTCTTTTCAAGGGACCAAAAGTAATTGGACAAGGGACTCTAAGGGCTGCAATTAACTCTGAAGGCGTCTCCCTCGTTAACCTGTAATCAATGAAGTAGTTAAAAGGTCTGGGGTTGATTACAGGTGTGTGGTTTTGCATTTGGAAGCTGTTGCTGTGACCAGACAACATGCGGTCTAAGGAACTCTCAATTGAGGTGAAGCAGAACATCCTGAGGCTGAAAAAAAAGAAAAAATCTATCAGAGAGATAGCAGACATGCTTGGAGTAGCAAAATCAACAGTCGGGTACATTCTGAGAAAAAAGGAATTGACTGGTGAGCTTGGGAACTCAAAAAGGCCTGGGCGTCCACGGATGACAACAGTGGTGGATGATCGCCGCATACTTTCTTTGGTGAAGAAGAACCCGTTCACAACATCAACTGAAGTCCAGAACACTCTCAGTGAAGTAGGTGTATCTGTCTCTAAGTCAACAGTAAAGAGAAGACTCCATGAAAGTAAATACAAAGGGTTCACATCTAGATGCAAACCATTCATCAATTCCAAAAATAGACAGGCCAGAGTTAAATTTGCTAAAAAACACCTCATGAAGCCAGCTCAGTTCTGGAAAAGTATCCTATGGACAGATGAGACAAAGATCAACCTGTACCAGAATGATGGGAAGAAAAAAGTTTGGAGAAGAAAGGGAACGGCACATGATCCAAGGCACACCACATCCTCTGTAAAACATGGTGGAGGCAACATGATGGCATGGGCATGCATGGCTTTCAATGGCACTGGGTCACTTGTGTTTATTGATGACATAACAGCAGACAAGAGTAGCTGGATGAATTCTGAAGTGTACCGGGATATACTTTCAGCCCAGATTCAGCCAAATGCCGCAAAGTTGATCGGACGGCGCTTCATAGTACAGATGGACAATGACCCCAAGCATACAGCCAAAGCTACCCAGGAGTTAATGAGTGCAAAAAAGTGGAACATTCTGCAATGGCCAAGTCAATCACCAGATCTTAACCCAATTGAGCATGCATTTCACTTGCTCAAATCCAGACTTAAGACGGAAAGACCCACAAACAAGCAAGACCTGAAGGCTGCGGCTGTAAAGGCCTGGCAAAGCATTAAGAAGGAGGAAACCCAGCGTTTGGTGATGTCCATGGGTTCCAGACTTAAGGCAGTGATTGCCTCCAAAGGATTCGCAACAAAATATTGAAAATATGGGTTTGGTTTATTTGTCCAATTACTTTTGACCTTCTAAAATGTGGAGTGTTTGTAAAGAAATGTGTACAATTCCTACAATTTCTATCAGATATTTTTGTTCAAACCTTCAAATTAAACGTTACAATCTGCACTTGAATTCTGTTGTAGAGGTTTCATTTCAAATCCAATGTGGTGGCATGCAGAGCCCAACTCGCGAAAATTGTGTCACTGTCCAAATATTTCTGGACCTAACTGTAACTTTAACCCCTTCCTCCATGCCATTTTGCTGTTTCATTTTTTACTTCTCTTTTTTTTATTCCTGGGCAAAATAGCCATTTCAGAGCTTATTTTTTACATGACATGTGGCCATTTTGAATAGCACCATTTATAATGTATAAAATAAATAAAACTTTTTTTTTCTTTTTTTCAGTTTACTGCTTTTAAAAAATAAACAACCCTGTGACCTTTAAAAAAAAAGTGTCAGCCATGATTTATTTTTCTATTTTTATTCTGTCGAAGCAACTGCGTGAGGGTTTGTTTTCTGTAATGTGAGTTGTAGTTTTTATTGGTGTAGTCAATTATTGCCTTTACCATATAGGTTAAATAATTATATATTTTCACAGTTCAAACATATACAGGGTGGACCATTTATATGGATACATCTAAATAAAATGGGAATGGTTGGTGATATCAACTTCCTGTTTGTGGCTCATTAGTATATGGAAGGGGGAAACTTTTCAAAATGGGTGGTGACCATGGCGGCTATTTTGAAGTCGGCCATTTTGGATCCCACTTTATTTTTTCCAATGGGAAGAGGGTCATTTAACACATCAAACCTATTGAGAATTTCACAAGAAAAACAATGGTGTGCTTGGTTTTAACGTAACTTTATTTGTTCATTTAGTTATTTTCAATTTTATGACCACTTGTAAAATGTGTTCAAAGTGCTGCCCATTGTGTTGGATTGTCAATGCAACCCTCTTCTCCCACTTTTGACACACCGATAGCAACACCACAAAAGAAATTCTAGCACAGGCTTCCAGTATCTGTTGTTTCAGATGCTACACATAAAGTGCACCACCACATTATGGGTGTCAGGTCTGAGCATTCCTACATGAACAGTGTCATGGAAAGTGGATTGGTCATCGTGGGCCAGTTGAATGGCCACCAAGGTCTCCCGATCTGACCCCATTAGAGTTTTATCTTTGGGTCATCTGAAGGCAATTGCCCATGCTGTGAAGATACAAGATGTGCAGCATCTGAAACAATGGATACTGGAAGCCTGTGCTAGCAGGCTATACACTTTATAATACTTACATTAACGGTCACTGCGGTGGAGTTGGGTCATATGGGTGTCTCCCTTCTCTGGTGCTGGCGCCTCCTCTTTCTTCCATCTTTGTAGTCCTTCTGAAGCCGGGGTGTATGACGCATCCTATGTCATCTACACTCGGCGGCATTGAGGTCCTGCGCAGGCGCACTTTGATCTGCACTGAGCATGGCAGATCAAAGTATTGTAGTGCGCCTGCGCGGGACCGGTGAGTGTGTATGACGTAGGATGCGTCATGCACACAGGCTTCAGAAGAAGGATGAAGATGGCCGAAAGAGGAGGCGTCGGTACCAGAGAACGGAGACGCCCATGGTGCCAAACTCCACCGCACCGACCGTTTAGGTAAGTATTATAAAGTGATTATTACGTTCTACACAGCGACCTGGTTTCTTATATACAGCATGTTAGAATACTGTATATAAGAGCCCATTGGTGGTGGCCGCAGCTTATAAGCCACAAATCTGCTGACAGGTTTAATTTAATGGAACCAACAGATGTAGTGCTCCAGGTTCTCAACTAGCTCAAAGGAAGATCAGTTTTATAGCTTCTCTAATCAGCAAAACTGTTTTCAGCTGTGCTAACATACTTGCACAAGGGTTTTCAAGGGATTTCTAAACATCCATTAGCCTACTAAAAGCAAACACAATGTACCATTAGAACACTAGGAGTGGTGGTTGTTGGAAATGGGCCTCTATATACCTATGTAGATATTGCATTAAAAAATAGACGTTTGAAGATAGAATAGTCATTTGCCACATTAACAATGTATATAATGTATTTCTGTTTAATTTAATGTTAGCTTCATTGAGAAAAAATGTGCTTTCCTTTCAAAAATAAGGAACTATCTAAGTGACCAGAAACTTTTGAACTATAATGTATGTATTTGTACCTTGTTTTGGAATTGGCCTTTAACAACCTTTAGATTCCTCTAGTCCTTTTTTCTGAGTAAACAAATCCAAATGTGCTGGATACATGCTATGCCGCTTCTTACCACTAGATGGGGCTTTTGCTGTTCTCTATATGAAAGCTTGTTTCACAATCACTTTTATATTATATTATATAACACCTAGGGAATATATAGTTAAACTAAAATACTCAGCTATATGAATGGGATGGAACGTCATCTCTATATTGTAAATAACTCTAAATAGCACATGACTATAAATATATATAAAGCGTATACATCGCTTAGAACATGGTGAATATAACATAGAATTGGAGATTAAACATTAATTTTTCCATTTCATAAAAATGCCTCATTTTGTGAAGTTAGGTGGTTACATGACAATATATAGCACTTTTGGGTTTTATAGTTTCATCACATTGGAAGACAAAGCTGCTTCTCACATACACTGGAAGAGAAACTCTATAGTGGGAAATTTCCCCGACATATGGGTCATACCTTCTATGATATATTTTTTGCTTTATACATGCCTACTTGTCATCCTGATTACCACTCTTACTTATTATTGGCACTGTATTCTGTACTAAATAGTGCATGTCAGCAGCACGGAACTGCTGCACTGGTGATGTACCACTTATGGAGGATCAAGAAATTATGGTGGTTACTTTCAATATGGAAATAGCACTTGAGGACTGAAATCTTCTCATAGGCTGTCCAAATGTACAATCACACTATTTTTCACAAAGAAAATCTAGACTAAGTCCAAGATAAAGTTTCTTTCTCGTACCTTTTTGTTTTTTGCTTTTTTTCCCCTTTTGTGCATCCAGCGCCATGGATTTCATAGCTCAGTAGGAGCTACTATTCTTAGCTGCTAAAACGACATTTCTCAGCAGTGCTTGCTGCTCCTCAGTGCTGCAGACCCTCTCTCCCTCCCTCTTCTGTGTACTCCTGACTAGCCCCACCTCTCTGTTATCATTAGGCTAATCTAAGTGTACAATTCACCTTATGCCTCTGTGCACACTCTGCTGCTGTACAGTACGCTGCCTGACTGATTTTACATTTTGCCATCTATATCAGTGTAGATCAGGGGTGCCAGACTCACTTTCATAGAGGACTACATCTGTATTCTGGTTTCCTTCAAAGAGACGCTTTTGTAAGGCTATGTGTCCATGGGACTATGTATCTGCGGAATTTTCTGCCTCAAAATCCGCAGCTTTCCCGCAAAATCCGCACCTTTTCATAGGTGCGGATTTGCCGCGGATTTTGGTGCGGATTTTTTTTTTTTTCCCCAACTTTAAAGCCAAAATCTGGACCAAAATCCGCAACAATAATTGACATGTTGCAGATATTTCCGCACGAAAATCCGCACGATTGAACACAGCATTTCCCAAATGCCATAGAAATGGCTGGGGAGTAGCTGTGCTGCAGATGTTCAGAAAATCCGCGGCTTTTCCCGAGAAATCCGCGGCAAAATCCGCAGCGTGGACACATAGCCTTATGGTTCATGCAGACCTCAAATAAACATCCGTGAATCACAGTCCAAGTTCAAACTGCAATGCACGGAGAGGCCACGGCTCTCTTAAACGTAATAGCTTCATAAATTTCTATGAGGATGTAATGCACAGGAGTTGTCCCTGGATAGGAGGGCTAATGCCGGTGTCACACAGTACGATATATATCGGGCGATATGTCGTCGGGGTCACGTTGTTAGTGACGCACATCCGGCATCGTTAGAAATATCGTACCATGTGACACCTCCGAACGACTGTGAACGAACAAAAATACTTTATTGTTGCTCGTTGACACGTCGTTCATTTTCAAAATGTCGGTCCTCCTTCTGTGCTCCGGTTGTTCATCGTTCCCGTGGCAGTACATGTCGCTCCGTGTGACACCTTGGGAACGACGAACACAGCTTACCTGCGTCCTGCCGGCAATGCGGAAGGAAGGAGGTGGGCGGGATGTTACGTCCCGCTCATCTCTGCCTCTCCGCTTCTATTGGCCGGCTGCCGTGTGATGTCGCTGTGACGCCAAACGTCCCTCCTCCTTCAGGAAGAGGATGTTCGCCGCCCACAGCGACGTCGCCCAGGAGGTAAGTGCGTGTGACAGGGGGTT
Source organism: Anomaloglossus baeobatrachus (assembly GCF_048569485.1). Taxonomy (NCBI): domain Eukaryota; kingdom Metazoa; phylum Chordata; class Amphibia; order Anura; family Aromobatidae; genus Anomaloglossus; species Anomaloglossus baeobatrachus. The sequence continues at coordinate 427,546,367 of NC_134354.1, read as the reverse complement.
AACGACTTTGTGCGACACGGGCAATAATTTGCCCGTGACGCACGAACAACGGGGACGGGCACGATCGCTCGTACGATCGCACGATAGAACGTCCCGTGTGACGCCGGCATAAGATCCCTGTCCCTGGGTAGTAGAGCTACCAGAGCTGTGTCAGACTTCAGAGTCCAATATGTACACATTATGTAAATCTACACCTAATCTATTTTGCTCCGGGGCTCTCAGTGTCTGATGTTATCCATGCGGCCATTGTCTGGCCTGCATCAATGTCATTAGCACCTCTGTATTTACATCTGCAGATGGTAAACGCACATTCGATTTTAGGGAATACATATCATGCAATACTTTGAACGTGGTGTATTTTGCTGTCTGTGGTTGTTCCCTCATATATACTGTGTGTCCAGCTATATCATGTCCACCGCCATGAACTTGAGAACGGCGGCAGCTATAGGCATAGAAGTGGTGTCTAGGTATAGTAAAGTAGCCATGCGCTACGCAATGAAACCACGTATAGCACAACCTGGTGTAAAACAACGGAGTTAGCATTGTTATCTCGAAAACAGAACAAGATAGAGAAAAAAGTGAATTACAAAGTTGTAGGGAATCATCAAATCAATACGAATCAACACCTTGCATACAGAAATGCTGTCGGAGACACGGACACATGTAGACCCATTAAAAGCAATGGGTCTGCGCACACGTGCGTGTTTTGCTATGGACCATGTGTACGGGTGGAGCATACGTGTGCCCGTGTGCTCCACACGTCGACATGTCCGTTTTTCTCCAGCATCACGGGTGTCACATGGCCCGCACACGGACCGCACGGATGTGATCCGTGTGTCACGCACCGGAGAAAACACACGTGTTTGTAAAAAAAATAAATACATTTCCATACTCCCCTTTTCCAGCACTGCTGTCTCTGTCACTGCTGTCACTCGCTTCCGACCCCCGCTCATTGCATATTCACTCCACTGCGGGCCAGAAGCAGCAGCAGTGGGGAGTCTGCAGGACCGGAGACCGTAGATCAGCACCACGGACAGCAATGTCAGGGACAGGTGAGCAGAAGGTTCCGGTTCTCCGTGTGTTATCACGGAGAACACACGTTGTGCCATAAAAACGGCACACGGAGGACAATATGCACCTTTGATACGTCCATGAAAAACGTGCGTGATTTTCACAGGCGTGTGAAGGGGGCCTAACACTGCACCAAGCTGAATTTACACACACCTTGGGGGGTGCGGAATATCACATGTTGGTGGCAGTGGCTAGGTCGTATCGCGTGGCTCCGACATAATAGAGACATCAGGACGGGGCTGCGAGATGTGTTTTCATCACATATTGGTGGCAGCAATGGGATATCTGCGTGACCCCCCCCTCCCGGATGTCTGTGAAAGGGCCATTATACTGTTTTTAGGCTTAGTGGCAGCCATTATGCAGTGTGAAGAGGTGTGGAGGCCATTATACTGTATGTAGGCTCATACTGTTTTGGGGTCACCATACTTTGCCTGGGTAGTTGAGGGGGTACAGTAGTGTCATCATACTGTGAGTGTGGAGGGTACTGTGGGGGAATTCATTGTGGAGGTATCATACAGAGTTTGTGGGGCACTTTTGTTGTCATCATACTTTATGGGTGCAATGAACGGGTAATCTTGGGGCTTCAATAGGAGGAAAATTACTTTGTAAGGCCCTGTGCGCATTTGCCGGTTTTTGCCGCGAATTTCCTGCGGTTTTGCTGCATGTTTCGCTGCATGTTTTGTTCTTACAGCAAGATGGGCTGGAGTGTGTACATCGCCCTGGCCAAAAACTAGTACTCTAGCAGGATACAGCTAAACCCCCACTAAAGTGGAAGCGTCACAGGTGCAGGAGGAGCAAATCACACACACACCTCCATGGCATGGAGGAGGGCGATTGCTAGATTATAAAACTGCACACTAGTGGCTTGCATAGAGCGCTGTTCACATATGCAGATAACACAGTCACAAACCCGCAGCCTATTAGGTGACGCCCATACTATTAGATCAGGAGGGCTGCCAAGCTGTACCCCACCTGTGTATCATGCACGGACAGACACTCTACAAGCGCTCTATGCAAGCCACTAGTGTGCAGTTTTATCATCTAGCAATCGCCCTCATCAATGCCATGGAGGTGTGTGTGTGATTTGCTCCTCCTGCACCTGTGACGCTTCCACTTTAGTGGGGGTTTAGCTGTATCCTGCTAGAGTACTAGTTTTTGGCCAGGGCGATGTACACACTGCAGCCCATCTTGCTGTAAGTAATACTTAATTTTTGGAGGATATTTTCCTCTTTTTGTTGCTATGTTTGCATGTTATGTTCCTAACATCTCTGCAGTGCTTCACCAGCAAAACCTATGGGAAAAAAAAATGCTGTGCGCACTATGCGGATTTTGACATCTGCATGTTTTGCTGCAGGATTCCCGCAGCAAAAACAATTGCATGTCACTTCTTTTCCGCACGTCGCTGCGGCATTTTACTCCATTGACTGCCATGTAATCGTGAGGGAATAACGCAGGCAGCAAATTCTGTGCGGTTCATTACGTTTTTCTGCGTTATTCCCTCCGGTATTTTGCGGTTTATCTGTGGTAATCTTCATCTCTGCCCTGCGGTTTGCAGGGAAGTGATGTCATTATGACAGGAAGAGGAAGCGGAGCAGAGTAAACACACACATCACAGACACAGACATAGAACACAGACATAGAACACACACACATCACACACACAGACACAGACATATAGAATACACATAGAAAGCAAACGGACATATAGAAAAAAAAACACGTGGGCTCCGCCGTATTTTTACCTTCCAGCCGAGGTAAGCACACAGCGGCGGCTCGGTATTCTCAGGCTGGGGAGGGCGAGGGGCAGGGTTAATGCCCCCTCCCCTCCCGCAGCCGAGAATATCAGCCGCAGCTGCCCCGGGACTGTCGCATCCATTATGCGGCAGTACCGGAGTGTCCCCGACTCTTCCTGTTGCCGTGATGCGGTGGCAATCAGGGTAATATAAGGAGTTAATGGCGGCGGATCGCTTCCAGGCTTGGTCATGGCAGCGTCTATGTGACAGCTGACATGATCAACCCGTAAGGAAAGTGAAAAAACACACACACCGAAAAATCCTTTATTTTAAATAAAACACAAAAAAGCCCCTGGTTCACCCCTTTATTAACCCCCCCCGAAACACACAGCTCCGGCGTAATCCACGTCCTGCGATGCTTGCATCCAGCCGCGACTGACACACTGCTGAATGCAGCCTCACAACGAAAATTACCGGTCATTTCCCACAGCCGGTAATGTGAACACCACATTACCGCTCGGGAGAAATGCAGCGTGTGCTCACAGGGACTCTATCTATCTATCCCTCTATCTATTCTTCTATCTGTCTATTTATCTATTTATCTATCTATCTATCTATCTATCTATCTATCTCAGAAGGAAATTACTTTTTTTTTTCTTCTTCAATGTGCTTTATTGCATTGAATGCACTAAAGCACATGTACCAACCCGCACGCGGCAAAACCGCAGCAATACCACGAACAATACCGCGGTAAAACCGCGGCAAACCGCATGCGGTTTTCGGGTGCGGTTGGCCGCGGTTTTTTTTTACCGCGGGTGCGGTAATCTTTCAGACCCTGCGGAATTTTCTTAAGAAAATCCGTTTTCCAGTGCGCACAGGGCCTAAGGGCTATAGAGTTGTGAAATATGTTTTTCTGTGACCCAGTTGAATTTTTTTTTTTTTTTAAGGGGGAGGGGGGGGCTGAATTAGAATTTCTGCTATGGGTCTCCATGATCTCTATGTATACTTGCCCCTGCAGATATGCACTTTATTATATGCCGAATCAGCAGCCAAGCCTGGTTCTAGTTCTGGAGTATAGAGCGATTTCACTGTGTATGGTGAAGTGCAGACAAAAAAAACACACACTCCAATATATTTTTATTTTTTTTTATTGGAATAGCAATAAGCAACATTGTAATCAAAATATTACTCCTTAACAAATTACACAAGGGTCACAGTGACTCTCAGGTCAGGCCCTGATGGAGGCAATAGAATATGCTGTGGATATTGCAGACCTGATGAGAGCCACCAGAAACAAAGATCCAGAGGAAGCTGAGGAAACACCCCCCCCCCCCCCCCCCCGAGATTCTACCTCAGGGGGTGGGGGAATTCCTTCCTGACCCCAGTTCTGGTGATCAGATATCTCCCTGGATCACGTCTGTCCTGCTATATAATGCTGTTTATCTGTACATCAAGAGTGGACGCAGACAGAACAGCGCCGCTGAGCCAGAACAATATATGGCCCTTTGCCGTCCAATATCTCATCATAATGCACAATTCCACCTGCTTTGGAGATGGTAATGGGCCCTCTTGCGATGCTTGCATCCAGCCGCGACTGACACACTGCTGAATGCAGCCTCACAACGAAAATTACCGGTCATTTCCCACAGCCGGTAATGTGAACACCACATTACCGCTCGGGAGAAATGCAGCGTGTGCTCACAGGGACTCTATCTATCTATCTATCCCTCTATCTATTCTTCTATCTGTCTATTTATCTATTTATCTATCTATCTATCTATCTATCTCAGAAGGAAATTACTTTTTTTTTTCTTCTTCAATGTGCTTTATTGCATTGAATGCACTAAAGCACATGTACCAACCCGCACGCGGCAAAACCGCAGCAATACCACGAACAATACCGCGGTAAAACCGCGGCAAACCGCATGCGGTTTTCGGGTGCGGTTGGCCGCGGTTTTTTTTTACCGCGGGTGCGGTAATCTTTCAGACCCTGCGGAATTTTCTTAAGAAAATCCGTTTTCCAGTGCGCACAGGGCCTAAGGGCTATAGAGTTGTGAAATATGTTTTTCTGTGACCCAGTTGAATTTTTTTTTTTTTTTTAAGGGGGAGGGGGGGGCTGAATTAGAATTTCTGCTATGGGTCTCCATGATCTCTATGTATACTTGCCCCTGCAGATATGCACTTTATTATATGCCGAATCAGCAGCCAAGCCTGGTTCTAGTTCTGGAGTATAGAGCGATTTCACTGTGTATGGTGAAGTGCAGACAAAAAAAACACACACTCCAATATATTTTTATTTTTTTTTATTGGAATAGCAATAAGCAACATTGTAATCAAAATATTACTCCTTAACAAATTACACAAGGGTCACAGTGACTCTCAGGTCAGGCCCTGATGGAGGCAATAGAATATGCTGTGGATATTGCAGACCTGATGAGAGCCACCAGAAACAAAGATCCAGAGGAAGCTGAGGAAACACCCCCCCCCCCCCCCCCCGAGATTCTACCTCAGGGGGTGGGGGAATTCCTTCCTGACCCCAGTTCTGGTGATCAGATATCTCCCTGGATCACGTCTGTCCTGCTATATAATGCTGTTTATCTGTACATCAAGAGTGGACGCAGACAGAACAGCGCCGCTGAGCCAGAACAATATATGGCCCTTTGCCGTCCAATATCTCATCATAATGCACAATTCCACCTGCTTTGGAGATGGTAATGGGCCCTCTTGCCTTTGGGGCCCTGTGCAATAATGGTATTTCCGCCCCTGCTGTATGTAATTATAAGTCCAGGAGAGCTGACTCTGTAAAGAAAAAAACATGCAACCTGCTCCTAGGAGCTCACAATCTAATACAATGGTGACTCTGCTCTTACGTGCTTACAGACTAAGGCCTCTTTCACACGTTCGTGAAAATCACGCACGTTTTTCACGGACGTGTCAAAGGTGCGTATTGCTCTGCGTGAGCCGTGTTTATGGCCTACGTGTGTTCTCTGTGTGTTATACGTGATAACACAAGGAGAACAGGAACTTTCTGCTCACCTGTTCCTGGTGTCGCTGTCTGTGGTGCTGATCTTCGGACTCCCCGCTGCTGCAGCTTCTGGCCGCAGTGAAGTGAATATGCAATGAGCATAATGAGCAGCGGTCGGAAGCAAGTGACAGCAGCGGCAGAGACAGGAGGGTTGGAGAAGGTAGGTAAAGTTTGGGGGGTTTTTTCTCAGACACGTGTGTTTTCTCCGGCGCGTGTCACATGGAACACCTCCGTGTGGTCCGTTTGCGTTCCGTGTGACACCCGTGATGCCGGAGAAAAACGGACATGTCTACGTGTGGAGCACACGGGCACACGTATGCTCCACACATACACACGGTCCATGGCAGAACACGCACGTGAGCGCAGACCCATTGATTTTAATGGGTCTACGTGTGCCCGTGTCTCCGGTACGTGAAGAAAAGGACCAAACACGTACCGGAGACAAGGACGTGTGAAGGAGGCCTAATATACAGTAGCAACCAAAAGGTTAGCATTTTTTTTTAGAGAGTTTACTTCTGTCTGGTTGTTGTGATGCCATTTTCCTGGAGATGAATTGAAAGTGCATGAAGTTGTCATCATGGAAGACCTTAATTTTAACCAAAATGCTTTCGAACATAGGTATGGTCATTTAATTAAAGTTTAGCAAATGTTTTGCATATACTATTTATTTATCACAACCTAGAGAGTAATTCATTGTTTACAATGCCATAACATTGTATTTGTAGCATAACCTCTTGCTTTAATTACTGCACTACACCGACGGGGCATTGAAGCCACTAGGGAATTCAAGACATCTTGAGGGATCTTGCTTCATTCCATTTGCAAATCTGCAAACAATTAATCTTTATTGCTATGGGTATAGCCCCCGACTCGTTGCCCTAACACATCCCAAAGATCCTCTATAGGGTGTAAATCAGTTTGGCCATTGCAACAGGTGAACATTATTCATTGCTAACTAATTTTTGACTTAATTGGACGTTTTCTAAGGATCATTGTCATGCTGGAATTTTCAACCCCTGCCTACTTTGGTTTTGCCATGTGGCAGCATCATATTCTCCAGTATATCCTTGTACATGGTAACATGCATATTTCCATCAGTACTATGTAGAGGGCCAATGGGAGATGCAGAAATGCAGCTCCAAGCCATGACATTGCCACCACCATGTTTCATCGAAGATGTTTGGTACCTTACATCATTACGTTTTGCAATTGGGTGGGTATATATAGTGTTGTCATCACTACCAAACAGATTGAACTTAGATTCATCCGGCCACAATACCTTAGACCAGACCAGGGGTAGGGAACCTCCGCCCGCCATGACCTTTTCTGCGGCCCCCAGGCAGATTCCCGGGGGCATCAGTGTTTGAGCCGCCACTGCAGTCTTGCAGGCCGCTGGCCCTTTAAATCCTCACATGCGCTGCTTGTGGGTAGCAAGGGGTTCTTCCGCTGGCCAGTGCTGGCGTGCCAAGGACTAATTTTGTGTGCGGGTTCAGCGCTCTGCGCTTCCGTCCCACAGCAGCTTCATAGCTTCCAGCGGTCTGTGCCCTCCCTCTGCCCTCCGGAGCTCTGTGCCCGCCCTCTGCCCTCCATTGCTGTGTGTCTGGCACCTGCTCTCCGGTGCTGTGAGTCTGACGCTGCTGTGTGTCCAGCTCCCGCCCTCTGCTGCTGTGTGCCCCGTCAAGTACTTTGTGGGGCCCCCCCAGTTCTGTGAACCACCCCCACTCCCCGAGTCGCGTGCAACCCTCAGTGCAGTATGCCCCCCAATGCAGTGTATCACCCCAGGTTTGTGTGCCCCCCCAGTTATATAGCTGTGCCTCCCCTCAGTGATATAGCTGTGCTCCCCTCAGTGATATACCTGTGCCTCCCTCCAGTGATATAGCTGTGCCTCCCTCCCATGATATAGCTGGGCCTCCCCCAGTGATATAGCTGTGCCTCCCCCCAGTGATATAGCTGTGCCTCCCACCAGTGATATAGCTATGCCTCCCCATAGTAATATAGCTGTGCCTCCCCCCAGTGATATACCTGTGCCTCCCACCAGTGATATAGCTGTGCCTCCCTCCAGTGATATACTGTGTTTTTCCAAAAATAAGCCCTCTCACAAAAATAAGCCCTAGCAGGAATTTTCAGCATTTTCAGAGCAAGACTTAAATATAAGCCCTCCCCTGAAAATAAGCCCTAGTCGTGGATCAATAATGAAGTGTCCATGCAGCTAAAAAAGTTACAGATACTGTAGGACACTACACAGCGGGCACCCTGTAATCACACTCACCCGATGCTGAGCAGAGGACCTGCAGTGATCGCACCCCCGCACACATCAGCTCTCACACACACACATCCGATCTCACACACAAACATCGGATTGCACACACAATCAGATCACACACACACAATCAGATTGTACACATAATCAGATCGCACACATAATCAGATCGCACACACAAACATTGGATCACACACATAAACATCAAATCACACACATAAACATCAAATCACACACACAAACATCGCATCACACACACATCGGATCGCACACATACCACATCCAGCGACATCGATCTCTTCTCGCCGGCAGAATCCTGAGAGGCTGTGCGGTGGAGCGCAAGGACCTGCTGCAATAGGACCTGCGGACACACGTGACTTCCTCCCATCATTCTCTGCGTCTGGCAGCGCTGGATGTGATATGATGTTATGTGTGTGTGCGTGCGCATGTGTGTGTGTGCGTGTGTGTGTGAGCGTGTCAGCCAGCAGCAGGGGAGGACAGGGTGCATCACCCACCGGAGATCACAGGAGGACCTGGAAGCCACGCAGACGTCCGGGTCTGGTAAGTATGCGTCTCCTGGGAAGTGGGGGGTCTGCTTTTTTGGGGGATAAACTTACCCCCTAACCGTGTTTGTCCAAGAATAAGACCTCCTCCAAAAATAAGCCCTAATGCTTTTTTGGGGGGCATGAAAAATATAAGACAGTGAGTTATTTTTGGAAAAACATGGTAGCTGTGCCTCCCCCCAGTGATGTCTGTGCCTCCCCCCAGTGATGTCTGTGCCCCAAGTCCCTCTTGTGATGTCTGTGCCCTCAGCATCTCTTGTGATGTGCATGCCCTCAGCGTCTCTTGTGATGTGCATACCGCCAGCGTCTCTTGTGATGTGCATGCCCCCAGCGTCTCCTGTGATGTGCATGGTTCCAGCGTCTCCTGTGAGGTGCATGGTTCCAGCGTCTCCTGTGAGGTGCATGGTTCCAGCGTCTCCTGTGATGTGCATGCCCCCAGTGTCTCCTGTGATGTGCATGCCCCCAGCATCTTTTGTGACTTGTACATCACATTGCAGATGCTGGGGCATATACATCACAGGAGGGGCTGGGGGCATATACATCACAGGAGTGGCTGGGGGCATAAACATGTCTGCAGCCCCTTGTGTGATGTATGTGCCCCCAGTGTCTCCTGTGATGTATACTGTATACAGCAGTCCCAATGTCTCCTATGTAATGTATATGCCCCCAGCTCTCCAATGATGTATGTGCCCCCAGTGTCTCCTGTGATGTATATACAGCAGTCCCAGTGTCTCCTGTGATGTATATATGTCGCAGGCAGGAGTGACTGACCACGTCAGAAAAAAGGCTACCCGAGGCGCTCGGATCCGGGATCGTGGCTAGGGCTCGAGTGGCAGCCGGATCCGGGGCTCGTGCAGTGGCCCGTAGCCCACAACACTAAAATGGGGGGTATTTACAGGGGAAGAGTTTGTCAGTGATGCCACCCGTCGGTAGCAGTGATGGTTGGTAACACTGCCGCTGCCGTGGTATGGGACGCCCGGGGCTGATGAAGCGGGGCAGCAGGATGGTATCCCCTCCACGGGTAGGGGAGGTGTTGTCCCAGGGCCCAGGTGTACAGGGAAGGATGCTGCGGAGCGTGTTCTGCAGGGCTAGACCGGGTGGTAATGGTGTACTCACAGTTCCAGAGAAATTCACACAGAGTCCAAATGGTAAACCAAATTGCCAGTGACCGGTGACCTCCGGCAGGTGTATTCGGGTCTCACACCCTGGTACAGCAAACAGGGGTCCCTTCCTCCTGCACTTAAGGGTGCTTTACACGTTGCGACATCGCTAGCGATTACTAGCGATGTTGCGAGCGATAGCACCCGCCCCCGTCGTTGGTGCGATATGTGGTGATCGCTGCCGTAGCGAACATTATCGCTACAGCAGCGTCACACGCACATACCTGTTCTGCGACATCGCTGTTGATGCTGAACAATCCCTCTTTCAAGGGGGAGGTGCGTTCGACGTCACAAAACGGCCATCCAATAGAAGAGGAGGGGCGGAGATGAGCGGCCGGAACATGCCACCCACCTCCTTCATTCCTCATTGCCGGTGGACGCAGGTAAGGAGATGTTCGTCATTCCTGCGGTGTCACACATAGCGATGTGTGCTGCCCCAGGAACGACGAACAACATCGTACCTGCAGCAGCAACGATATTTGGAAAAGGAGTGACGTGTCAACGAGCAACGATTTTTCACGTTTTTGCGCTCGTTGATCGTCGCTCCTTGGTGTCACACGCTGCAATGTCGCTAATGGCGCCGGATGTGCATCACTAACGACGTGACCCTGACGATATATCGAAGCAATGTCGCAACGTGTAAAGCACCCTTTAGTGTGTCTTCAGTTTGACTACTCCGCTTGAAATGGGGAAGTCCACTCCCGGTGATTTTGTGTGTAGGGAGCTGTGGCCCGCGAGAACTGACCCGTGGGATCTTAGCAGGCAATTGCAGAGCCCTATCCCCCTCGTTGGGCTTCCGTCTCGCTCTCTGGGCTTGCTGGTGGGACAAGACGTGGAATCTTGTACCCTGCTGGCTAATTGACAAGGGGCTTGAAGCAGTCCTCGCCCTAGGGTCCAGGCACCCTGACTGTGCATGGCCTCCGGACCGGATTCCCGCTGTCGGCACCGACGGGTTACAACCCTGCCCCGGTCCACTTAAGGTCTCCCGAGACCGGGTGTCCGTCGCCTGTAGCCCTGTCTGCCGACTGCCACCTAGTCAGTAGTCTGGTAGTCCAGAGGCTTCAACCCCTGACTACCCTGTCACTTCACACTCCTCTCTCTTCCTCGACTCCAAGCTTAACTCCCTCTGACTTGTTCCCTCCCAGAACACCTCAGGACCCCTAGGTGGGTGTCACCATCTACTTGGCCCCGCCCACTGGTGTGTCCCTATTGTCATGGGGGGTGACTAGGCTTTGCTGGGTGATGTTGTGTACCTGGGTGTGGGTTTGTGTTGGTATGCCAAGGAGGATGGAGTCCTGCACCTAGAAGATTTGTGCAGTCTCTGTGACAACCTGGTTTTGCCAGGGCGTCACATATACAGTGTCTGTTATGTGATGTATATGATTTACAAATCTTATTATCACAAAGAGTTGACTGTGCTTAAGACCGAGACAAACTTGAAAAAGCAGCTGTGAGAAGAAACATGGTTAGTATCACCAAACATCATGGCCGCACCAAAGACAAGCAGCTCCAACCGCCCCAGTAGTGATGAGTTAATTGTTTGACCAAATATAGCAGGGTCATTTTCACATTGATAATTTTGTGCAGCCCCCGAAGGTTGGTAGAAATTTCCAAATGGCCCTTGGCAGGAAAAAGGTTTCCCACCCCTGCCACCGATCTGTCTCTTTCCATTGGCTGTGGTCGCTGGCAAACTCAAGTCGGACCTTCCAGTTTTTTACAGAGATGAAAGGCTTCTTGACTGGAACTCGTGCATTCACGCCTACTGCTCTTAGCCGTTGCACCATAGTTTGGCGACTCACTTTGACCCCATATTCTTCATTAATTTCGTGTGAAATCTGTTCAGTACTTTTATGGACATCAGATACAAACTTTTTCTTAATAATGTGATCAACTTTGGAGGAATTTTTACGTGGTTCTCCACTGCTAGGTTTGTCAGCTGTTCCATATCTTTATTATATGTAACACTTGATTCTGAAAACCTGATAGATGATGACAGGAGACAGAAGGATCTGGAGAAAAAAAGTTACCCATGACTATTATTGGGGGTGTTGGGTAATGCCCAGGTGTCTGGTGATTTGAAAGGAAAAGTAATATTGTATGCATTGCCAATTTTGTTTTCATCAAATATAATGAAATATCTAATGGTGGCTCCCAATGGGGCCTCCAATGATGATGTGAAATGTGTATGAGGACTTTAAAGGGGTTGTCCGGTGAAGTGATAATGATCAACTTTCCTTTTGCATAAGAACATGGCAGTGACCAATACACTTTAAATAGAGCTATCTAGTGCTGCTCCACTCAGGGTTAACCTCCGACCATCGTCTGCTCTAATAATAGCTAGTCGGAGGGAATGCTTAGTGTTGGACCACCACTGATCTGATATTGATGACCAATCCCAAAGGGCATCAACATGTTGTGAACGGACAACCCCTTTAAAGGCCGCTTTACACACTGCGACATCGCTCAAGCGATCTCGTTGGGGTCACGGAATTTGTGACGCACATCCGGTCACTTTAGCGATGTCGTTGCGTGTGACACCTTTGAGCGATTTTGCATCATTGCAAAAACGTGCAAAATCGCTCATCGGTGACATGGGGGTCCCTTCTCGAGTATCGTTGCTGCAGCAGCACACATCGGTACGTGTGACACCGCAGGAACGAGGAACCTCTCCTTACCTGCCTCCCGCCCGGAATGCGGAAGGAAGGAGGTGTGCGGGATGTTCGTCCCGCTCATCTCCACCCCTCCGCTTCTATTGGGCGGCGGTTCAGTGACACAGCTGTGACGTGGCTGTGACGCTGAACGAACCGCCCCCTTAGAAAGGAGGCGGTTCGCCGGTCACAGTGACGTCGCAGGGCAGGTAAGTAGTGTGACGGGTCTGGGCGATGTTGTGCACCACGGGCAGCTATTTGCCCATGTCGCACAACCGATGGGGGTGGGTACCCACGCTAGCATTTTGCTCCTTTAATATTTATTAAAAAAATGTTATGGTTTTTAAACATTAATAGCAAGAATACACAGCATTAAAAACTCATAGAGTCCCATCTGGACCATCCCTGCCTGTATTCGAGCATTTGGGTGTAATAGAGGGTGAGATCCAACAAAGACCTCCCTCCATTAACCACAGTGACAATAGAAAGAGCAGCTCAAGTTCTAGAAGACTTGGAACAACCGTGTATTACATAGTTACAAGTGAAGGGTCAGCATGCTCGCCCCTGCTCGTTACTTGATGCCACTCAAGAACCAAGTATAATTTAAGTCAATGGGAAATTAATGCATTTTCAAACTCAGATATTCGAGTCTCGATTGAGTAATGAGCTTAATGAGTAATATTAATTTGATAGCGTCCCTAAGGGAGTGTGTTATGAAGGTTCTAGGATGTTTTATAAGGTAATGTCGCCACTTAGTGGTTGGTAATTGTATGACGGGTACATGGTAGGATGATTAATAGTTAATATGGGTGGAGACAGGGAAGAGACTGCAGGCAGCAGCCATATTAGAAAGTCCGTTAGTGTGAGGAGAGGATGTAGTGATGGGCAATCCGGCTCTTTTTGGTGATCCGGTTCCTATGGCTCCGTTCACCAAAAAGAGCCGAATCTTTCAGCTCATTCTCGGCTCCTTATTAAATATGTGTTCACCCCAGGTGAACACATATTTAAGATTATAGAAACGCCGCCAAAGCCCCGCCCACCCGTGGCTAAGCCACGCCCACTTACAAGCGGACAATTAGATTGATGAGTAGGCGGAGTTTAGCCGTGGGTGGGCGGGGTTTTGACTGGCCATCCAGGCATAAAACAGTTGTCAAAGTTATAAGTTCCATATAGCTATTGTTGATTAGCCTTACAAAATGTTAAATGATGTTAGAGCACCATCTAGTGGCTTATTTCTGTAGTGTTCAGTATTTTCTCTGTGGGAGTGCCCTAATGTATTATGGGAAATTTCCTAGGCATTCTGGGTAGTGGCATCCATCTTAGGAGTGAATTCCCCACAGGATGACATGTGCTGTTCTGTCTCCTAGCACTCTCCTTGTTAAAAACCCACTATCCTTACAAAAGCATATCTGGTAAGGGATTACTGCTGTATGTAACAACATAATGTTCAAATTTGTTATTGAATTGTATAGTTGTGATTATATAGGGAGATTATTCAGATAGGAATTCACATGTATGTGCTGTCTCCATTTTGTAGAGCACTTCCGCTGTATTATGTAAAAGTAATACCTGTGTGCATTATGTGCTCTATACTTACTATTGTTCAGAGGCATATCTAGGGGGGGGGGGGCTGGCGGGCATCTGCCCCAAGCGCAGTGTCAGGGGGGGCGGTGTCATGCCGACTGATGCAGCACTGAGTCTCCCCGGCGGCCAGGGCCAGCGTCAGCACATGGCTGTCAGCAAGGGTGGTGATGTATGCTGCTGCCCCCGGGCCGAGTTCTGGGGACTGCAGAGCTCCTGTCGGCAGCCCGCACTTTCCTGGTTTGCTGGTTCTTAACTCCTCACTTGCACAGAGCTTTCACTGCTGCGTTCAGGGTCTGTTTGTCTGCGGGCGGAGCTAGCACGCACTGTGCACTGTACTCCCTGTCCAACAGATGAGGGTAGATGCTAGAATGTACGTGCTTCTTCCAGGTATGATGAAGCTGGTCACACCCACTAACATGGAAGGAGTCCATACATTCTAGCCTCAACCACAGAGGAGCCGAAGCATCTACATACCGCCGAGCTGTATGTCATCCTTCCCACCCCAGTGCTGTATACCCGAAGTACTAACTGTCCCACGCGCCCCAGTGGTGTATACCCCCAGTACTATTTGCCCCATGCACCCCAGAGCTGTATACCCCCAGTACTATTTGCCCCACGTACCCCAGAGCTGTATACCCCCAGTACTATTTGCCCCACGTACCCCAGAGCTGTATACCCCCAGTACTATTTGCCCCACGCACCCCAGAGCTGTATACCCCCAGTACTATTTGCCCCACGCACCCCAGAGCTGTATACCCCCAGTACTATTTTCCCCACGCACCCCAGAGCTGTATACCCCCAGTACTATTTTCCCCACGTACCCCAGAGCTGTATACCCCCAGTACTATTTGCCCCACGCACCTCAGAGCTGTATACCCCCAGTACTATTTGCCCCACGCACCCCAGAGCTGTATACCCCCAGTACTATTTGCCTCACGCACCCCAGAGCTGTATACCCCCAGTACTATTTGCCCCACGCACCCCAGAGCTGTATACCCCCAGTACTATTTGCCCCACGCACCCCAGAGCTGTATACCCTCAGTACTATTTGCCCCACGCACCCCAGAGCTGTATACCCTCAGTACTATTTGCCCCACGCACCCCAGAGCTGTATACCCTCAGTACTATTTGCCCCACGCACCCCAGAGCTGTATACCGCCAGTACTATCTGTCCCACGTACCCCAGAGCTGTATACTCCCAGAACGGTTTGTCCCCACCACTCCAGAGCTGTATACCCCCAAAGCTGTTTGTCTCAACCACCCCAGAGCTGTATACCCCCAGAGCTGTTTGTCCCCACCACCCCAGAGCTGTATACCCCCAGAGCTGTTTGTCCCCACCACCCCAGAGCTGTATACCCCCAGAACTGTTTGTACCCACCACCTCAGTGCTGTATACCCCCTCCCCAGTGCTGTATACCCACAGTACTGTCTGTCCCCCCCTCCACAGTGCTGTATACCGCCAGAACTGTCTGTCTCCACCCCAGTGCTGTATACCGCCAGAACTGTCTGTCCCCCCACCCCAGTGCTGTATACTGCCAGAACTGTCTGTCCCCCCACCCCAGTGCTGTATACTGCCAGAACTGTCTGTCCCCCCACCCCAGTGCTGTATACCGCCAGAACTGTCTGTCCCCCCACCCCAGTGCTGTATACCGCCAGAACTGTCTGTCCCCCAACCCCAGTGCTGTATACCGCCAGAACTGTCTGTCCCCCCACCCCAGTGCTGTATACCGCCAGAACTGTCTGTCCCCCCACCCCAGTGCTGTATACCGCCAGAACTGTCTGTCCCCCCACCCCAGTGCTGTATACCGCCAGAACTGTCTGTCCCCCCACCCCAGTGCTGTATACCGCCAGAACTGTCTGTCCCCCCACCCCAGTGCTGTATACCCCCCAGAACTGTCTGTCCCCCCACCCCAGTGCTGTATACCCCCCAGAAGTGTCTGACTCTCCACTCTAGTGCGGTATACTACCCCACAGCTGTATACCCCCCAGAGCTGTATCTCCCCCACCCCAGTGCTGTACACCCCAAGAGCTGTATGTCCCCCCCGCAACCCAGTGCTGTTTGCCACTTCAGAGCTGTATACACCCCTCTGGAGCTGTACATGCCCCCATTGCTGTATGTCTCCAGTCTCTCCTGTGATGTATATAGCAGTGTCAGTGTGCTCTGTGTGTGGCCATGTCTGTTAGCCATGGCCACCAATAAGCACGGCACAGCCACATGCCCAGGAGGAGATGGATTGGAGAAAAGCTGGGGAGTGAGGCTGCTGCCAGCTACCCCTTATTAATATCTTTAATGTGTCTGTATGTGCATATATGATGTATGTCAGTGTATATGACTGTGTATAGATTTGTCTATTTAGATGTATTCTTGTGAATTTATTTTTAAATATGTATATGTGCATTTCTATGTGTGTATGGGGCCGACTAAGACTCTTTTGCCCAGGGCCCACAAAAACCTGGAGCTAGCCCTGGATGTACTGGAAGTTGTCAGTTCATGCAATACAAATGTGTATGGGTCTGACCTGACATTACAATTGATGTACCATGTACTGCTTGTGGTTCTGATTATGTATTTCTGTACCGATGAGGGTTTTGATGCTGTATTTCTGAACTGATGGGGTTATATGGATGTATTTATGTACAGCTGGTGGTTCGGATGATGAATTTCTGTACTGCTGGTGGTTGTAATGCTGTGTTTCTGTACTGTTGGGTGTTACAATTATGTATTTCTGTACCTCTGCTGGTTCTGGTGCTGTTATTGGCTCTGATCCTGTACACAAGTAACAATTTATAAATTCTGCAGTGACTCTAGGTGACTTCAGGCTTCTGAATTCTCACAATGCATGCTCTGCACACTTTTGTGATTCTCCGGTGCCAGTGGCAAGAGTGGACGGTCATGTGAGCGCAAGTATGAGATTTTTTTTTTTTTTTTAATTCTTTTATTTATAAAGTGGAAACCTTTAACAGTAAACGTTACATTCTTAATATCAAATGGATCTTTGTAAGATATATTCCATACATCAAAAATAGAAAACAAGGCACAATTTACAATTTTTACATCTTGACAGAATAAGTTCCCGCAAATGCCCCTTTCCAGTTGTATAGACAATCAGGGTTCCATCTTGTTTTTTCATAGAATAAAATTCACATTTAACAGGTAACATAAGTAACTCACCAAGAATAGTAAGAAGCGAAAGAGAGATAAACCGGAGAGAAAGCAAGAGAAATAAAGCATAAGAAATAGAAAAGAATAAAGAACTAGAGAAAAGGGGGAGGGTGAGGGGGGGAGGGACAGGGAGGTGGGGAGGCAAGGTGGGGGTAAGGGGGAGGGTGGGGTCGAGAGGTGTGGGGGTGGGGACTCGCCTATGTATTGCCTTTTGTATTTCCTTCAACCTCTTCAGCGCCGCCCACCAGAACACCATAGTCTTCTGAGTGCTGGAAGTCCATCCACTCCCTCCACGTGGCCCAAAATTTCTCATATGAATCGTGTAATGATGAGGTTAGATCCTCCATGTACATGAGGTCATTGACCTTATTGATCCATTGAACCAACGTGGGAGGTGCCGTGCTCCTCCATCTCTCAGGGATGCACACCCTCGCCGCCATGATGAGGAATTTCCTCAAAGATTTTTTGTATGTTTTTTCAGAAGTCCCGCAGTGATGTAACAGGGCGGCAGCAGGTCCCATTTCCTCCTCCCCACCAGTTACCCTTGAAATTGCATCAGCCACTCCCCTCCAGAAGGGCCGGATCGCCTCACATTCCCAGAACACATGTAGAATGTTGCCCTCTGCTGTGCCACACCGCCAGCATATGGGATCAACCGATGGGAACATCGCATGTAACCTCGAAGGAACTCTGTACCATCTGGTTAGCAGCTTGTAACTGGCCTCTTGAAACCTGGAGCTGATGGAGGATGTGTGTGCCAGTCTGAAGACCCTTTCTCACTGTATTGGTGTCAGTTGGATTCCCAAATCCCGTTCCCACTGTGAGGCGAAGGGGGGTATTTGTTGGTCCGGGGGCGAGGACAGGATCGAATAAACTGCGGAAAGAGAGTGCCGTATCGTGCCTGTTCCCATACATATTTGTTCAAACTGTGTCTTGGGTCGTTGAAAAAGGGATCTGGCAGGAAGGCTACTGAAAAAGTGTGCCAGTTGCAAGCTTCTCCAATGACCAAGTAAGATGGGGTCCCGTTTAGCTGCCAGACCCTCTACCGATGGCCAGGTGTCCCGGACACCAAAGTCTTCTACCCGATCCACTCCGCCCTGAACCCAAGACTGAAAAACTGGATCCACTCTACCTGGTTCAAAGGCAGGATGGCTCAAGATCGGCGTCAAGCTCGATTGCTTGGGTAACATTTCTGATTGCACCCTCCCCTTATTACAATATGTCACAGTTGACCCGATAGTTGGATGAGTTTTCAAGCTTACGGGGACCTCCGAGAGCACCCATGGCAATTTGTTGAGAGGAATTGGGGAAAAGGACTGCTCGATTTGTACCCACGCTTTTTGAGACCCGTTCCTGCACCAGTCAATCATTCTAGTTAGGTGTCCCACTAGATGATATCTTCTCATGTCTGGCAGCCCAATCCCCCCCGCTACACTTGGTCCTATGCAAGATAGCTCTTTTTATTCGTACTGATTTACCTGCCCAAATAAAGGAGGACTGAACGGACTCCAGAGATTTGAAAAAACCTGAGGGTATTTTGACTGGGAGCGCCTGCAATAGATATAGAATTCTGGGTAGGACATTCATTTTGTATATCTGGCTTCTGCCAAACCAGGAGAAAAATGATTTCCCCCATCTGTCACAGTCTAGCCTAATGGAAGTCAGCAGAGATGGGAAATTCTGAGAATAGAGCAGGCCTAGATCGCTAGTCAGCCGTATCCCCAGGTAGTTTAGAGATTGGATGCCCATCGGAAGTTAAACGATCCCTTCAACTCTTCCACCTCTTTGGGTGAGAGATTTATATTAAGAGCCTCAGATTTCGTGAAATTTATCTTGAAATTTGATAAACTGGAGTACCTCCGGAACTACACCATTAAGTTGGGCAGGGAGATCCTGGGAGCTGACACGAAAAACAGGAGATTGTCCGCATATGCTGCTACTTTGTGCGTAACCTGGCCCACTCCAATACCCGCAATAGCTGGGTTGGCTCGTACGTGTCTGAGGAAGGGTTCTAGCGTCAAGATGAAGATTAGGGGAGACAGCGGACAACCCTGACGGGTGCCGTTAGATATTTGAAATGGGTCCGACAGAATCCCATTTACTCGGACTCTAGCCGAAGGTACCGAGTATAAAGACATGATCCAACCCATCATTCCGCTGCCCAACCCCAGACACCCGAGCGTAGCTTCCATAAAGGTCCAATCCACTCTATCAAAAGCCTTTTCGGCATCGGTTGACAGTAGGATAGAGGGCAGACCCCCAATTTTAGCTTTATGTATCAAATTGATGGCTTTAACTGTGTTTATCGCGTGCCTCACGACCCGCCATAAACCCCGCCTGGTCCGGGTGGATTATCTGAGAGATCAGGGGTGCCAGCCTGTTTGCTAAGATTTTGGCAAATAATTTTGTATCCACATTCAACAAGGATATCGGGCGATAGCTAGCACATTGTGTTGGATCCTTCCCCGTCTTAGGTATTACCGTGATGTGTGCTCTCAATGAGTCTGCGTTGGGAACCAAACCCTCTGAAGCCCTAGAATTAAAAGCTGACAGAAGGTGTGGGGATATTATCTCCTTAAATTTTTTGTAGTATACACGGGGGAGTCCATCAGGCCCTGGCGCCTTTCCCGATTTGGATGACACTATTGCGTCCACCAGTTCTTGCTTTGAAATTGGAGTTTCCAATGCGGCTATCTGGAAGTCTTCCAACCGTGGCATTTTTGCTTCTTTGATGTACTCTGAGATTTTACTTTTGAGAGATGTTTTTGACAGCGTGGGATCGTGTGTCTCTAAATTATATAAGGATGCATACAATTTCTCTAGTCCCTTCCACGACAGCATAGGAGGTTGTCTCTCCACGCCCTAATTGGGACAGGAAGTTCAAGAGATTTAAAAGGACCCTCCCACCTCCCACAGCCAGTGTCTTTCCTGTCCCCATGGGGCATGGAGAGGTTTTTATTTTTCTCCTATGCTGTGGTGGCCGGCGAACTACAGTATAATATTTTTTTTTTTTTTCCTTTTTTCTCTTCCCCTGTTACCTTAAGCCGGACAGCATCGGTCGGGCCTTCACCGCTCCTCCCTTGCTGTTCCCTCACGATGTGGGGGACCGCTGCTCCAGCCTTCCGGAGCCTCCTTAGGGGTGATGCAGGCTGTTGAGCTCCCCGGCCGGCGTCCTCCCTGAGCCGCCGGCCGCTTCCTGCATGCACGCTGCCGGAGCGATCCGGAAGTGCTCCCGGGGGCGGGACTTCTGGTCTTGCGGACTTCCGGTCGAGCGCTTCCGGTTTGCGGAGGCAGCGTGGAGGACACGCCGACGGTGACACGGCCTGTCCAGGACCGGATGCGGGAGGCGGGGAACGTTTACCGTCACTGGGGGGGCAGGCCCTTTTTCATAAGGGCTGCCGCGAAGACGTCAGATCATGGTAAGCAACCGTGCTCCCTGTCATGTCTTCCGCTGCAGCTGCATCTGCAGAACCCAGTGTGCCCCCTGCTACTGTAAGTATGGAGGGGAATGGTCCCTCGGACATAGGTCTCAGTCAGATGATTTATGGCTCTCTGGTCTGTGTTTTCTAGGAGGACAAGGCCACCAAGAAAACTGACAGAAATGAAAAGTCAGAGAAGCCTGAGAAGTCAGAAAAGGCTGACAAGTCCGATAAACCTGATAGACCTGACAGAATGGAAAAAATTAAAAAATGTCCTATCTGTATAAAGAAGCTCCCTGCAATATGGGATAAAAAGCTTTGCCAGCAATGTACAGACCAGATTATTAGGGCCGAACAACCGTCCCTGATAGACGAGTTGCGGTCCATGATGAAACAGGAGATTAGGGCCTCACTGGCCTCCCTTCCTGCTCCTGGCCCTGCTCCTGGCCCTGCTTCTGGCCCTGCTCCTGGACCCTCTCCTCCAAAAAAGAGGAGACTCCAGTCGACCCCGTCTGATCAGGAGGACGCTGATTCCACCTCTGAGGGTCCTGATGAAGGATTTCCCTCTGGGGGGGTCTGACCAGTCCTTTCTGTTTCCCTCAGAAGATTTGGGGGATCTTATTGGGGCAGTTCGGAGCACTATGGGATTAGAGGAAGTGCAGTCTCTTCCCTCAATCCAGGACGAAATGTTTGCTGGCCTGAAGTCAGTCAAACAGTTAGGATTCCCAGTTCATGCCAATATTTGGATATTGTCTCGCAAGAATGGGAATTTCCTGAGAGGCGGGTACGGAGTGACCCTAGACGCCGGTTTCCTCTGGAACCTTCTGGATTACATTGGGAGGTCCCAAGAGTAGACGTTCAGGTGGCTAGGGTAGCTAAGCAAACGGCTCTTCCCTTTGAAGATACTTCCCAACTGAAGGATCAGATGGATAGGAAGGTAGAAGGCCTGATGAAGCGGTCCTGGGAGGCATCGTCTTCTTCTATTCAGGCTAACATTGCCTCCACCTGTGTATCCAGGTCCCTAATTAGGTGGTTAGACCAGTTGGAGGCTCATATTTCCCAGGGGACCCCTAGGGAGGAATTACTGGAATCCCTTCCCTTGCTTAGGAAGGCTACCAGTTTTTTGGCAGATACCTCGGTGGAATCTGTCCGCCTGGCGGCCAGGACCTCGGTTCTTTCTAACTCTGCCAGACGTGCCCTCTGGCTTAAGGCATGGAGCGGAGACTCCACCTCCAAAATGAGGCTTTGCTCCCTTCCGTTTAAAGGGGATTTGGTGTTTGGGCCTGCCCTGGATGATATTCTGGAGAAAGCGACCGATCGTAAGGCCTTGCCCGATCCTAGACCCAACAGGAAGCGGTCCTTTCGTCCCTCGATGCCTCAGGCCTCCCAGCCCAGAGGGAAAGGGAAGGCAGGCAGGTGGAGCTATCCCAAGGGTAGAGGGAGAAACATCCTCATCCCTCCCCATCAGCAACGTCCTCAGCAGGACAAACAGTGACTCGGCCCGGGTGGGAGGACGACTCTCGGCGTTTCTTCCCCAGTGGCGGTCCATCACCACTTGCCAATGGGTTCTGAAGATCGTCTCGGAAGGTCTCCTCATAGAATTCCTCTCCCCCCCTCGTCCGGGTCTCCGAGTCACTGCTCTGGCGTCGCAGGTTTCACAGGCTCTGTTGTACACAAAGATTATAGAGCTAATGCACTCGGGGGTCGTTTCCCCAGTCCCGAGTCAGGAAGAAGGGGTAGGACACTACTCCCACCTCTTCCTTGTCAAGAAGCCGTCAGGCGACGTCCGATTAATTATCAATTTAAAACGTCTAAACCGTCAGGTCAGGTACCGGCGGTTCAAGATGGAGTCAGTAAAATCAGCTATTCCCCTGATAGGTCTACACCACCAGATGGCCTCTATAGATCTGAAAGACGCCTACTTCCATGTACCCGTCCATCCGGGGCACCGGCAATACCTCAGGTTTGCGGTGCTACACGGGGAGGAAGTGCTTCATTTCCAATTCAATGTACTTCCCTTCGGGATCTCCTCGGCTCCACGGATCTTTTCAAAGATCATGGCAGAGGTGGTCGCCTTCATAAGATTGCAGGGTATCTGTCTGGTTCCATATTTGGACGACTTTCTTCTCATGGCTCCATCTGCTCCAACCCTCCGGAGCCATGTGGAAAGGTCTTTGGGAATCCTTCGGTCCCTGGGATGGATTCCCAATCTCAAAAAATCACAGTTAACCCCCTCCTCCACTCGGCAGTTTCTCGGAGTGCTGCTGGACTCCGACAGACAGGCATCTTTTCTCCCAGAGGGCCACAGGGTAGCTCTGTTAGCCAAAATATCAAAGCTTCGCAGGCAGGCTCGCCCGACGCTTCGAGCGGCTATGTCAGCTCTGGGTTCCATGACGTCCTGCATTCCCTCAGTCAGGTGGGCTCAGGCCCATTCTCGGTGTCTCCAGGATCATATCCTGGCACATTGGGACAGACTCCCGTCATCCCTAAACAGACGGTTTCGCCTCTCGGGGTCCGTCTCCTCATCCCTTCTCTGGTGGCTGCGTCCCGCCAACCTGCAGGTGGGGGTTGCCTGGACTCAGACACCCCTGGTTACACTGACCACGGATGCCAGCCTACGAGGATGGGGGGCAATGGTGGCAAACTCCCCATTTCAAGGGGTCTGGAGTCCTTACGTCAGCTCCCAATCCTCCAACTACCGGGAGCTCAGGGCAGTCAGGGAAGCCCTCCTTGCGGCTCAGGACCTCGTCCGGGACTCTCACGTTCTGGTGTATTCAGACAATGTCACAACAGTGGCACATCTCCGCCATCAGGGCAGTACACGCTCAGGCGCCCTGAAGTCAGTGTCCTCCCGAATCTTTCAATGGGCGGAACAATCTCTGCTCTCCCTTTCTGCGGTCCATCTGAAGGGCTCCCTAAATCTTCAGGCGGATTTCCTGAGTCGTCGGGATGTTCATCCGGGGGAATGGAGTCTGGATCAGGCGGTGTTCTGCTCTCTGGTAGCAAGGTGGGGTGCTCCAGAGGTGGACCTCTTTGCTTCGGCAGGGAATCGCAAGGTCGCAACATATTTCTCCCTGAACCCACGGGACGAGGCGCTAGGGGTAGACGCTTTCTGCCACAAGTGGTCCTTTCGCCTCGCTTACGCGTTCCCCCCCCTCTTCCTCTTCTCGCAAGGGCCCTGAGGAAGATCAGAGACGAGGGGGTCCCAACTATACTGGTAGCCCCGCTGTGGCCCCGGAGGAGTTGGTACAGCCTGGTCATGACGCTAGGAATCGACGGCCCAGTCCTCTTAGGTTCGGACCCCAGCTTACTGTCACAGGGTCCGATTTTCCATCCGACTCCCCAGAACCTCAACTTGGCTGCCTGGCTTCTGAGGCCCGGGCACTGAAGGCCCAAGGGCTTTCTGACAAAGTTGTGGCTACCCTACAGAAGAACCGTAAACCTGTGACTAATAGTATTTACAACAAAATCTGGAAGAGATTTTCCTCCTGGTGTGGTTCTCGGCCTCCTGACCCACTTCGGCCTAATATTGCGCAGATTCTGGACTTCCTCCAGAGTGGATTGGACTTAGGCCTTCGGCCTAGCACCCTGAAGGTTCAGGTGTCAGCCCTCAGTGCAGTCTTTGACACAGCTCTGGCAGATAATCGTTGGATCCGTCGGTTCTTTGTGTCCGCTAGTAGACTCTGTCCACGTCAGAGGGTCCTGACGCCTCGCTGGGATCTCAATGTGGTCCTTACCGGACTATCTCAGTCACCATTTGAACCTCTGTGCTCTTGTAACATTCGTTCTCTTTCTCACAAGACTGCTTTTCTTGTGGCTATTACGTCTGCTCGCAGAGTCGGAGAACTTCAGGCTTTGTCTATTAGGGAACCTTACCTGACCATCAGAGATGACAGCATTGTTTTTCAGCTGGACCCTTCCTTCCTTCCCAAGGTGGTTTCGGATTTTCACCGTTCTCAGTCCATCGTCCTGCCTTCCTTCTGTCAGAATCCTCGGACTCCGGGTGAGGAAGTGTTTCATTCTTTGGATGTCCGTCGGATAGTGTTGCACTACCTGGAGGTTACTGCTTCTTGGCGCCTTGATTCTAACCTGTTCATCCAGCCCTTTGGCCGCAATAAGGGCAAGAAGGTGGCTAAGAGTACCGTCGCCAACTGGATTGTGCGGGCAATTAGAGATGCCTACCTCGCTCAGCATCTCTCTCCACCTACTGGATTCACGGCGCACTCCACCAGGGCTACCTCTGTCTCCTGGGCTGAACGGGCAGGGGCCTCCCCTGAGCAGATCTGCAAGGCGGCTACGTGGTCTTTGCTCCATACGTTCACGAAGCATTATCGGTTGGATCTGGATTCCAACAGGGATTTGGCCTTTGGCAGGAGGGTCCTGCAGGCTGTGGTCCCCCCCTAGGTATCCATTCTTTGGTATTCCTCCTATGCTGTCGTGGAAGGGACTAGAGAAATAAGAATTATTCTTACCGATAATTCGGTTTCTAGGACCTTCCACGACAGCAGGTAATTCCCTCCCCTTTGTATTCATATATTCCTGAATGTGTGATACTTCTCATATGCTATGGATTCTTTGTAAGACACTGGCTGTGGGAGGTGGGAGGGTCCTTTTAAATCTCTTGAACTTCCTGTCCCAATTAGGGCGTGGAGAGACAACCTCCTATGCTGTCGTGGAAGGTCCTAGAAACCGAATTATCGGTAAGAATAATTCTTATTTTTGGAACGTCTCTGCAATTTCTACCGAAGAGTGTAACATTGAGCCCTGGGTGTGTGTAGGGGAAATTTTTGATATAAAGGTTGTCGCCTGTTGTTGTCTAAGTGCTCTCGCTAATGTCTTGCTACACTTGTTTCCGTATTCATAAAAATGTCTACGGCATCTGTTAAGGACCCCTTTTGCCTTGCTGTTAAGTAGTTTCCATAGTTCATCCCGGACTTTGAATAAGGCTCCCCCCACCTCCGCCGAGGGCATATGCTTGTGTTGTGTCTCCAGATCTCTCAGCTGTGTTAGCAGTCTGTTAACCTCTAGTTCCCTTTCCCTCTTTCTTCTTGCCCCTTGCTGTATGAGAACCCCTCGAATAACACATTTGTGGGCCTCCCAAACCGTCGTTGGAGCACTATCACCACTCGCATTCAGTGTAAAGTATTCTGTCAGAGAGTTCTGTACTGACTGAAGGCTTTCAGAGTCCTCCAATAGGGAAGTGTTCAGTCTCCATTGCCACTGTTGTGGAAACGGAGACTGTAACATAATAGACATCGTACAGAATGCATGATCAGAGAAGGTTATGCTATCTATCTGAGCTTTGGAGATCCTGTCGAGGTTTTTGTGTTTTACAAAAAATTAGTCCAGTCTAGAGTACACACCATGTGCGTTTGAATAGAAAGAGTAGTCCCTGTCAGACGGGTGTAACAATCTTCAAGTGTCTACGAGCTGCTGCTCATGTAGCAGGCTCCGCAGCCTACGAAGGGCTGACGTAGGATGTGCCGAGACCCCTGAGGAGGTGTCCTGAGCTGGGTTTAAAGCAATATTAAAGCCCCCCCCCAGGATGAGTGTCCCTTCCAGGAAATCCTCCATAGCTTCAGCAAATCCGGCTAAGGTGTCAATTTGCCCCACATTGGGGAGGTATATAGAAACTAACGTGTAAATGTGTGTGGCGATCTTGCCCTTTACCATCAAAAGCCTTCCACTGTCATCACTGCGAGATTCCATGAATTCCCAAGGGATGGAGCGCGAGACAAGAATACTAGTACCTCGGGACTTCGGGTCTGGTGAGAAGTTGATACGCCTCAGGGAACCAACGTGATGTCATTTTGAACATTTCATGTTTGCACAGATGCGTTTCTTGCAGGAACGCAATTTGGACCCCAGGTTTTTTTAACGTATTTGCCAGGATAGACCTCTTACCCGGGCTATGTAGACCTTTCACATTCAGTGTCCCACATTTCACCTCCGAGACCCCTGGTTTATACATGTTGGGTCAGAAACAAGGTTGAGCCCCCTACAGGAAGGTGACCGGATATGGGGAAGTGGGGTTAGGAACGGGTGGGAAGGGAGGGGGGGGGGATCAAGAATCAGGTAGGGATAAGAACCAGAAAAAGAGCGGAAAAAGAGAAAAGAACAATAAGTATTAGCAGACAAGAAATATGAACAGTACCAGCTGGCCTAAAGGACTGGCCAGTAAGTTTCACACAATACAACTATACAGTCTCAGAAAAATTAGAGACCTGGTGCTCTCCAAACGGGAGAACCACCCTTGGGGTGCGTGGAAGACCAAGGGCAAAAGCTATACGAGCTCGAGGCAGAGATGACAATATTATGGTAACCTGAAAACCCCACGTCTTACCCCCCCATTACACAACAGGGCAGTGAGAGGCACACTTCTTAAACGAACGACTTGTTTACCAGACTATCCACCAGCATTATCAATTGAAGGGTCCATGTGAGACCCCCTCAGGGGGTGGAGAGAGAGAGGGAGAGGGGGAAAGAGAGAGACAAAGAGAGAGAAGAAAAAAAAAAAGAGAAGGAAAAGAGGGGAAAAAGGAGAGAGAAAGGGGTAAAAATGGAAGAAGAAGCAGAAGAGGAGAAAAAATGAAAAGCACAGGGAAAGAGGAGAAAAGGGGAGAAAGGGGCGGAGAGAAAGGTGGAGCCAAGAGAATGAGAGAGAGGAGGAAGAGAAAAGGGAAAGAGAAAGAGAAGCGAGAAAATGAAGGAAGAAGAAGAGATAAAAAGAGAGCAAAAGCGAAAAAAAAAAAAAAAATTATCTCTCCACCTCTCCCCCCCCCCCTCCCCAAGAACAGAAAGACGCATATAGTTCAAGTAACAATTAACCCAATCTTAATAATGATCACATTCGGCCTAAAAGAGGCCATCCTCCCACATTTACCGCTCCTCCCGCCACATAATAGAAAACCACAATCAGACCAAAGTCTTCAATCTGGCTCCTCCTGGGAAGATCCCCCCGCCGCCCTGGGATCCCTGGAACTCTTCTGAGGTCTCGCATACAGACGTCCGCTTCCTTTTCTTCTTTGGGGCAACCCAGTGGGTCTGTCCATAAGTAGCCAGTTAGGGATCTCCACCGCCCGTGTGTCAAGAAAATGGAAGAGACCCTCCACCTCCTCCGGCCGCTTCAGCAGATATTGGTCTCCATTGTGGCGAACTATCAGGTGAAATGGATGTCCCCATCTGTAAGATGCTCCTTTCTCTTTAATTTTTTGTAGAATAGGGAGACGTTGACGCCTCATATACAGGGTTCTAGATGAAACATCAGGGAAAAGCTTGATTTCAGACCCTTCGTAAGAGACGGTTCCGTGAACCCATGCCTTCCTCAGTATGGCTTCTTTATCTGTGTAGTAATGCAGTCTGCACAGAACATCTCTCGGCTGCGTTGTCGCCAGGCCCTTGGCGGAAGACTCTGTGGACTCTGTCGATCACATAAGTGGAGTCGTCTGCAGCTCCCATCACTTTATTGAAAATTAAAGTTCCAGACTTAAGGAGGGCAGCAGCTGCTATCTCTTCTGGAATACCTTTCAAGCGAATATTATTGCGCCTCCCTCTGTTTTCTTGATCATCTAACAGGATGGCGACATTTTGCAAGTGTGAACTGGATCTAGCTAGATTTTGCTCCAGTGTGTTAACTCTTTCAAATAGTGTAAACACATCATTCTCCACTGCAGTGGTGCGTGTATCCAGAGCATCAATGTCCCCTTTCACAATGGACAGAGCCCTCTCATGTGCCGCCTCCATTTTAGTAACTAGCATGTCCAGGTCATTTTTAGTGGGGAGAGCTGTCAGCAGCTGCAGGATGCGTTCTGTGTCCACAGTGGAGCCTCTTGGGTTAACTCCTTGTATGGTCTGGCCTCCATTTTGATTTCCCTGAATGTGTGGGGATTTACTTCCAGGGGAGCCTGATAACCCACCCCTGCCATGCCTGGGAGGCCCTGCTCTCATTGCCCCCCTGAGTGTCTCCAATAGTGCCCAGATTCCTGTTATCTTCATCAGCCTGGCTTGTCACGTTCTGCTGTGGGGCCTGCACTCCACCGCCCCCCTCCTCCTGACTATTCAGTGCAGCAGCCTCCCCCCCTGCAGACTCCTGCACTGCTGGTCTCTGCAATGCAAGCGGCGATCCCGGTCCCCGCTGAACACTGACGGTACCGCCCTGTATCTGAATGCTGTGCTTTGCCTCCGCCACTTCTGCCCCGCTGCCACCGCTGACTGCTGCTGTTACTGCCAGCGCCTGCCTCGTGGACGCAGGCGCCATTATTGGAGCCGGCCTGGGGACCGAAGAGAGATTCCCTCCCTTGAACAGGCGGTCCACTGCTGCACTGTTGCTTCTCAGGGCCGGTGGTCCAGACTGTGGTGCTGTGCCTCTCTTCCCCGGCATGATAAAGTGTGCCAGGTGGGTTCTGGTTTGTTGTTTGCCGCCTCAGCTTGCAAGAGCTTTCACAGAGCACGTCTGCCTGCCATCAAGCTCAAGCCACGCCCCCAAGTATGAGATTTTTATATTTCTGGCCACATTCTGATTTGACGTGTCCAGCCTCATTCAATTCATTTTGAGCGAGACCATGCATATCTAGTCAGCACGTGACCACATATATGTAAATCACATACTTTCAGTTTCATGACCTCCCACTCTGACCATCGGCACCAGAGAATCCTGACAGCGGGCAGTGTGCTCACTGTGAGAATTCAGAAGTCTGCAGTCACATAGTAACTGCAGATTTTCATCTCAAATCTGGACAACCCCATTACTTATAAAATTAAGCACTGTAGCCCAATCATAACAGCATGTAATATACTCCCTGTCAGGATTCAGCTCTGCGTTTGGTTCCAGCAGTCATCATTTGGCCATTCCACTCATATGTGATTTTCATGCTTGCATGTGACAACTGGCTTTTCTTCATATGTTTCTCTTTGAACATTAAGAGAATTAAATTATTAAGAGCAGCTTGTCATCACGTGACTGTGAGTGTGCAAATCACATATGAATGATTGGTCACATGGGGGGGCGCCAAACTGAATTCTTGCCCCGGGTGCTAGAAAGCCTAGATACACCTGTGTATTGTTATTTATGCTCTTACAGTTTTACCATCAAATATACTCACTGTTAACCAATAAACAAGTTGAGACTACAGAGAAAAATTCTACTTAGGGCGGTTTCACATTTGCGCTATTTTAATGGATTCGGGCTCCGTTACAGATACAGTACAGATCATTTATTTACAGTGGAAGCGCGACATCATGTGGACACAAGCGGGTACTGCATGGCACACACACGCGCCATAGTAACGCGCTTCAAATGTAAATAAATGAACTGTACTACATTAGTGACGGATTCCGTTTGCGTCAAAACAACGCAAGTGTGAAACTAGCCTTACTTGGAAAATAGAGGTTTATGCTGTATATCCGATTGCACACTGTGCGAATTTGCATGAAGACAGAACAGTTGATGTTAGAACACCTGAAATCCCCCTTCTCTAGAGAGGAAGTGAGACCAGGAGTCACCGGGTGGGAGAAACAAGGGGTCTGAAGCAGGAGAGAGAGAGCCTGTGCCAGGAAGTCCTCAGGCAGCAAGCAGGAGTAGTCCAGTTGTAAGCAGGAACAATATGAATGTACACCGCACCATGAACAATGTTACTGAAAGATGTTATGACTCACATACTTTGAACATATATATTGAAACGAAAATGCTAAGTTAAGTTCTAGTTGAAGAAAAGTGTCTGGTGTCCACTGAATTCTGTGTGACGTACTGAAACTGAGGAATGGGAACCAGCTGTTACTGGCAGCCTAGAAGCGGCCCAGAAGAACGGGGACAGCAGGGGCTTCACGTCCACAAGTGAGTACCATGCACCACAAGTTCCAGCAAATATTCCTCTTTCACTGTGGAGGTGGACGGGGCGCGGACTGATACTGCAGTGCTGCGCAGCAGCTGGGATTCGCCCACGACTACAACTGCTCCATGCCACCTCTACATAAAAGTGCATGTACCCTGGAGAGGTCGCTACTTCCCCCAGCAGAAACAGTTGATTGCCGGTGGATTTAGTTGTTGATTGCCTGGGAGTCCACATTAAAGGAAGGGATTATCCAGATATGGTAACCCCTGTAGGGCCGTGTTCACACATTATGGTCCCAATTTATAAGGACTGGTGCTTTGCACTCCAGTTTCAATGAAGATTGCGCCAAGTTCATAATGAATTCATCGTCCGTGCACCACTGCTAGAAATGTTATGGCTGGAACTAATTTTTATAGCTAATTTACCCTACTTTTATGGCATAAATTATGAAGAATTTGTTGGCTGCACTCTAAAACATCCCCTCTTATCTAAGCTCTGCTCATTTTTCAAAAAGCTGGTGGTGCTGGAGTAAAAACAAAAATGTCACTTTTTTTTGTGTGGTTATGAGTTGAGAACATGTTTTTTATTGATTGATTATTTTTTTGAGGATCCTGTTTCCCCTCAAAAAATAAATTAAACAGATATGCCCAATTTTGATCCAATTTGTGTGTCAAAATCACACATGTACATAAGGTATGTCAATGGACAGCACAGAGGAGTCATTCATGTGTCATCCTAGTGCTGTCCGTTTTTTTTACTGTTTAAGGCCCTGTGCGCACTGGAAAATGGAATCTTCTCAAGAAAATTCCGCAGGTATTCAAAGATTACCGCACCCGAAAACCACATTCAGTTTGCTGCGGTTTTACCACGGTATTGTTTGCGGTTTTGCCGCGTGCGGGTTGGTACATGTGCTTTATTGCATTCAATGCAATAAAGCACATTGAAAAAAAAAAAAAAAAGTCATTTCATTCTGAGATAGAGAAATAGACAGAAGAATGGATAGAGAGAAGGATGGATAGAGGGATAGATAGAGTCCCTGTGAGCACACGCTGCATTTCTCACGGTCGGCAGTGAGTTCACATTACCGGCCGTGGGAAATGCCCTGGAGTTACCTCTGCTGTCTCGTTGTGAGGCTGCATTCAGCGCTGTGTGTCAGTCGCGGCTGGATGTAAGCAGCGCCGGAGCTGTGGATTACGTCGGAGCATTGTTTCGGGGGGGGTTAATAAAC
Organism: Anomaloglossus baeobatrachus; assembly: GCF_048569485.1. NCBI lineage: Eukaryota > Metazoa > Chordata > Amphibia > Anura > Aromobatidae > Anomaloglossus > Anomaloglossus baeobatrachus. The sequence goes on along the minus strand of NC_134354.1, from coordinate 427,514,683 downwards.
GGGTGAACGAGGCTTATTTGTGTTTTATTTAAAATAAAGGATTTTTCGGTGTGTGTTCTTTCACTTTACTTACGGGTTGATCATGTCAGCTGTCTCATAGACGCTGCCATGATTAAGCCTGGAGTTAATGGTGGTGATCCGCCGCCATTAACTCTTTACATTATCTTGATTGCCACTGCATCACGGCAACAAGAAGAGCCGGGGACACTCCGGTACTGTCGCATAATGCATGCGACAGTCCCGGGGCAGCTGCGGCTGATATTCTCGGCTGCGGGAGGTGGGAAGCAGGCGGGGGACATTAACCCTGCCCCTCTCCCTCCCCAGCCTGAGAATACCGGGCCGCCGCTGTGTGCTTACCTCGGCTGGAAGGTAAAAATACGGCGGAGCCCACGTGTTTTGTTGTCTATATTTCCGTTTGCTTTCTATGTGTGTTCTATATGTCTGTGTCTGTGTTCTATGTCTGTGATGTCTGTCTGTGATCTGTGTGTGTGTGTTCTCTGCTCCACTTCCTCTTCCTGTCATAATGACATCACTTCCCTGCAAACCGCAGGCAAGCGATGTACATTACCGCAGGTAAACCGCGAAATACCGCAGGGAATAACGCAGGAAAACGCAATGAACCACACAGAATTTGCTGCCTGCGTTATTCCCTGTGGGATTTCATGATTACATTGGAGTCAATGGAGTGAAATCCCGCAGCGACGTGCGGAAAAGAATTGACATGCAATTGTTTTTGCTGCGGGAATCCCGCAGCAAAACATGCAGCTGTCAAAATCCACCTAGTGCGTACAGGATTTTTTTTTCCCATAGGATTTGCTGGTGATTCACTGAAGAGATGTTATGAACATTTTCTGCAGCAAATCTGCAGAACATCTGCGGCAAAATCCGGTAAGTGCGCACAGGGCCTTATGGGTAGGAAAAGCTTGGATTTTTTATTATTTTTCTTTTCATTTTTTTTGTATATGAGAAAATAAAGATTTTACACTAATGGTACAAGTGACCACTCAGATGAAAACCAAAAATGGATGAAATTGTACTCCACATGGCCAGATTTCCTTTTTTTTTTTTTCCTCAGATGCCAAAAAAAACCAAACCAGGATATCTGAATGAAGAATAAGAGATCTCTTATAAATGTTTTTCTGTAAAAGCATTACCTTGACAGTAAAGGCTGCTTTACACGCAACAATATCGCTAACGAGATGTCGTTGGGGTCACGGAATTCGTGACGCACATCCGGCGTCGTTAGCGACGTCTTTGTGTGTAACAGTTCTGAGCGAGTGTTAACGATCAAAAATACTCACCTAATCGTTGATCGTTGACATGTCGTTCATTTTCAAAATCTCATTGGTTGTTGCAGGATGCAGGTTGTTCGTCGTTCCTGAGGCAGCACACATCGCTACGTGTGACACCCCGGGAACGATGAACAACAGCTTACCTGCATCCTCCGGCAACGAGGTGGGCGTGTCTTTCATTTGGCTGGTCTCCGCCCCTCCGCTTCTATCGGACGCCTGCCGTGTGACGCTGCACGAACCGCCCCCTTAGAAAAGAGGCTGTTCGCCGGACACAGCGACGTCGCTAGGAAGTTAAGTCCGTGTGACGGGTGTTAGCGATATTGTGCTCCACGGGCAGTGATTTGCCCGTGACGCACAAATGACGGTGGCGGGTGCAATCGGCAGCGACATCGCTGCGTGTAAAGTGGCCTTAAGGCTTGTGCGCACGTTGCGTCGTGTCCCTGCAGAAATTTCTGTGAGGATTTGACAGCACATGTGCTCTTCAAATCACTGCAGAAACACAGCGTAATGGATGCAGTGTTTCTGCAGAAAAAAAGTCGATTTCATGCGCTCTGGATGCAGCCTCTCCCATAGACAGGGCAGGAGCTGCATCCAAAGCGTACGGAATAATTGACATGTTGCTTTTTAGAACGCAGCGATTTGGAACAAAATTTTGGCATCCAAATCGCTGCGCTCTCAAACGCAACGTGCGCACGAATTATGCACAATCTACATAGATTGTGCTGGGGACGCAGGTCGCGTGCATTTACGCTGCGGTGCAATACACAGAGTAAATGCATGAAATTCGGCAGCGTGCGCACACAGCCTAACAGCAAGGAAAACGTCAGAGAGGTCTTGTCAAAGATTTTTAGGGGGTAAATAGTAAAGTTGTGAACTTCACTACTAACACCCCCAGCTACATGATGTGTGAACAGGCCCCCAAAATTGATAGTAGAGATATTTACATGGACCTGTCACCTTCATGCGGTCAGGGTCTAAAAACACAAAATGATTCAGGTATAGAACATTATACATTACATTCTAATTGTGATATCATGGAATGCCAATTATGCCCCGTGATGTCTTCAGAGCTGTCACTGCTGTTTAATGGATCAAGTTTACAACATGAAGGAAGAGTTAATTTAATTAACTAGTAAAAAAAAACTATGATGTCATAGCATGTGACCAAATGCTAAATAGGATAACTGAAGTGAGCACTTATATATATTATGAGTGCAAGCCAAAATATATAGCATGTGACCAGTCACGTGTGTATTATCTCATTTGCTATAGACTGGTCACATGGCTGACGTCATGCTAGGTCCTGTCAGTGCATCTCACCAGTATGTGGTGCCGAGCATCTCAATATACTCGGCGAGTACCGGCGAGGTACTCGGGCACATGCTTGGCTCCCTGTTCCTGCATGTCGGCGCTCTTTACAGAGTCAGCCCACATGCAGAGGGGCTAAATGCCACAGCTGATAAATAGCGGCCTCTGCTCACTCATTGAGTGATTAGACTGCACGGGAGCAGCAGCGTCTTCCTCTCATGCAGTGCTGTCTGATGTAGCAGAGCTGCATGGGTTGAAGGAGAAAGAAGACAGAAGACCAGGATCGTGGAGGGGTAAGAGGGAGTAATAACCATGGAGTCTCTGTGTGTCTGTGAATTTATTTCTATTAAAGTATGGTGTCTTTTTTTACACCCTTTTTGGAGATTCTTAATGGCCGGGTCAAACTTTCCTGACATTAAGAATCTCTGGCTTAATCCTAGCTAGTAAAACAAAGCTAGTATTAACCCCTTATTACCCAGTAAGCCACCCAGCATCAGGGCCGCTGGAAGAGTTGGATACAGCGCCAAAAGATGGCGCTTCTATGAAAACACCATTTTCTGGGGCGGCTGTGGACTGCAATTCGCAGCGAAGGGGCCCAGAAAGCTTGGGCCAACCTGTGCTGTGGATTCGAATCCCCAGCCGCCTAGTTGTACCTGGCTGAACACAAAAATGGGGCGAAGCCCGTGTCATTTTTTTTTTTTTTTTTTTTTAATTATTTCATGAAATTAATTCATGAAATAATTAAAAAAAAGGGCTTCCCTATATTTTTAGTTCCCAGCTGAGTACAAATAGGCAGCTGGGGGTTGGGGGCAGCCATACCTGCTTGCTGTACCTGTGTACCTGGCTAGCATACAAAAATATGGCGAAACTCACGTCATTTCTTTTAGTTTTTTTGGCAAAAAAATAAAAAAAATAAATAAAAAATGCTTCCCTGGATTTTCTATTGCCAGTGAAGGTAACACCAAGCAGTGGGGTTAGCAACCAGCAGCTGCTTGGATTACCCTTAGCTACCAATAAAAAAAAAATGCAGCGGGAGCCCACGTATTTTTATTTTTAATTATTTATTTAAATAACTAAAAAAAAATGGGCTTCCCTGTATTTTGATTGCCTGACATCACAGTACTGTAAAAATAATTCATTAAAAAAAATGACGTAGCGCTTTTGTTTTTAGCGTAGGTAAAGCAGACAGCTATGGGTTGCCACCCCCATCTGCCTGGCGTTTCCTTGGCTGGCAATCAACATAGCCCATTATTTTTTTTTTTTTATTAAACAAATAGTTAAAAAGAAAAAGCGTGGGCTCCCGCCGTATTTTGATCGCCAGTCAGGTAAAGCCAGGCAGCTGGGGGCTGGGATTCTCGGCAGCCCACAGACACCCCTGGAAATGACGCATTGCTTCTAAGCGCCATTTCCAGGCACTATATCCGGCTCGTCCAGCGGCCGTGATGGCGGTGGCTCGCTGGGTAATAAAGGGGTTGATACCAGCTTTGTATTCTCAGATGGTACTAAGCCTAAAATTCATGGTGTCACGCCAAAATAGACATGGTCACCATGAATTTATAGTAAAGATAAAAAAACCAACACACAGAAAAATATTTTTATTAGAAATAAAACACAACACCATTAGTGACTCCATCTTTATTGAAATATAGAACCCCCCTCCGCAGTAATCCTGGGTCAAGGGTCCCGCGCCGTCCAATCCAGATCCAATATCATCTGATCGGTTTGCTGGAAGGCAAAGCGATCAGATGATGTGTCAGGTTCAAGGGCCTGAATCACATGACACATCAGCTGATTGTATAAAAGCCGTTTATACAATCAGCTGATGCATCAGTACAAAAAAAACTACACACTTCTGTGCAGACTCCTGTCCAACGGCATCAGCGGATAGTTTAGCCGGCCGGGCGGTAAAAAGCTGGCCTCACCACCTGACTTATAGTGTCAGCTGATCCCGTCAGGTTGTAATGATGAGCCACGGGAGCCTCCGGCCTTGTAGTCGTGGCCTTTGTTGCGTCAAGGCTTACCCCTGACCCCATCACTACCTGAAGGTCGGGGACTGGCTTGGTGGGGCAGAGTGTGATGGTGCATTCGCCGGACGATGTACAAACGATCTTCAGACAAAGGGTGCTGGTAACAAACGACATCCTCTATTTGTACAACACGATCCGGCAGTAAAATCAGGCACTTTCGGTGGAGCTGGGGGCAGCCTGCCCTAACGCACCCTCTAGTGGGGATATGCCCGGGGTACTCCACTTAGCCGGGCTCCCACTCTTTGGTTTCATGCACACCGGACCCACACCAGCTGCTTCACACCCTGAGGTTTCGTTCCACACCTTACTCTCCGGCGCTCCCTGCTGGTCCCGCTCACACACTCTGCCCCTCGATGTTTTCACTCTTCCATCCCGGATCCAACTCCTCTCACACACACACACACTCCCCTGTGATTCAGCCGGCTCCTCCTCCCCGGTGGCGACAGCCGTCCCACCCGGCCACTAGGGGTGCCCTATCACAATATACAATAAAAGTCAAACATTTTTATTAATTACAATTCCGGGTTATCTCAGCTCCCTCCTGTAGGGGGTATGCTCACCCACTACAAGGTGACGGCATCAGCTGATCATCGCCAGGTCCTGCAGCCATCGGATGTGAAGAGAGGAGGGAGAGAGAGACACAGGCATTACCGCCCCCATCATCATCATCATCATCCCTGCACACACCCCGCCACTTCCGCACTCATCAACACCGCACACACCCCGGCACTACCACACTCATCATCATCACCGCGCACACCCTGGCACTACCGCCCCCATCGTCATCACCACACACGCCCCGACACTACCGCACACATCATCATCCCCGCACACACCCTGACACTACTACACCCATCATCATCCCCGCACACACCCCGACACTACCACACCCATCATCATCATCATCCCTGCACACACCCCGCCACTTCCGCACTCATCAACACCGCACACACCCCGGCACTACCGCACTCATCATCATCACCGCGCACACCCCGGCACTACCGCCCCCATCGTCATCACCACACACGCCCCGACACTACCGCACACATCATCATCCCCGCACACACCCCGACACTACCACACCCATCATCATCCCCGCACACACCCCGACACTACCGTACACATCATCATCCCCGCACACACCACTGCACTACTGCCCCCATCATCATCACTGCACACACCCCGGCACTACCGCACACATCATCATCACTGCACACACCCCGGCACTACTGCACCTATCATCCCCGCACACCCCCCGACACTACCGCACTCATCATCATCATCACCACACACACGCAAGCACTACCGCACTTTACATCATCCTCGCACACACAGACACTACCTGAGTGAAGTCTCCGGTGACAGCGCGGCTCACTTCAGTTGCTGCGTGGAGCTGACACAGAGAGGTTGTTTTTCTACGGTGCTCCCTGTCAGCTTCATGTAGCAGAGCTGAAAGCGTCTTGTGGATTACTTCAGACCTGGATGGGTGTTTGGGGATTAATAAACTGGTAAAAAATGTTTTGGTTTTTTTTTGTCTTTTATTCCAAATAAAGGATTTTTTGGTGTGTGTGTTTATTTACTTTCATGTACAGGTTAATCATGGAAGGTATCTCGGGGAGACGCCTGCCATGATTAACCTAGGACTTAGTGGCAGCTATAGGCTGCCATTTAACTCCTTATTACCCCAATTGCCACCGCACCAGGGCAGTTCGGGTAGAACCGGGTAGAGTCCCGGGACTGTTGCATCTAATAGATGCGGCAATTCCGGTCGGCTGCTGGCTTATATTGTTAGGCTGGGGGGCTCCCCATAACATGGCGCTTCCCATCCTGACAATACCAGCCTCCAGCCGTGTGGCTTTATCTTGACTGGTATCAAAATTGGGGGGGAACCACAGGTTTTTGTTTTTTTTTAATTATCTATTTATTTTACTGCACGATATAGACCCGCCCGCCGGTGGCTGTGATTGGTTGCAGTGAGACAGCTGGCACTCAGCGTGGGAGCTTGTCTGACTGCAACCAATCATGGGCGCCAGTGGGCGGGGAAAGCAGGGAATACCAGATTGAATAATGAGCAGCAGCCATTTTCAAAAGAGGAAAAGCCGCCGGAGCTTTGTGACAGATGTGCAGCTGATCGGTGAGTAGGAAAGAGAAAGGGATTGTGCTGGGCATGCAGGATGCATGCAAATACACAACGTGCACACATAGCCTTATTGTGAAAAGCCACGCTTTTGGTGATCAAACCGTTATCGAACGTTAACTCGAACTGTCGAACGTGAAGCAAATCGTTCGAGTTCGTCGAACAATTCGAACATCGCCCAAAACAACTCGAATTTCAAATTGGCAAATGGTTTGCTTTGAACACCGCTCATCTCTACTCACTAGTCACTCGCCACATCTGGCGGTACAGATGGGAGGAGGTTACGCATCGCAGGTCCTGTAAGCATTCCATCCACAGCCGCAGGTCCTTGCATTCCACCGCACTGTGTCTCAGAATTCTGCCGGCCAAAAGAAAATGGTATCGCAGGATGTTGTGAGTGTGTGTGTGTGCGCAATCTGATGGGTGATTGTGTGTGTGATCTGATGTGTGCAGGTGTGAGTTCCACTGCAGGGCCTCCCGCTCGGTGTCTGGTGAGAATGATTGTGGGGTGTCCGCTGTCTATAATGAAGTGTATCAAAAACAGAGAAACAAGATTAGAAAAGCTTCAAATGATTAATTTATTAATAAGAGATAATAAATATTAATATACTAGGTCAGCCAAGACCAGAACAAGTGATAGGGCACAAGAGAGTTGATGATACAGGGTAGGCAATAAAATCGGACAACTGCACTTCAAGAAAAATACAAGTCAGTCATTTACCCCAGGCATGGTCACATGTACCAAAACAACGCTGTAAGTACACAGGAACGCTGCTTAAATGTCACTGTAAGCTGCATTGGAAGCACATGTGAACCATGTCAGGAGCAAAACAAAAAAGGTCAGCAGTGATATTAATGTACATACATCACAGACCCCATAGTACATGTACAGAGAGAAACCTAAAGAATCAAGGGGAAACACTGATGAATATAAGAATTCATAATAGACAAGCTGCTGACCTGTGGGTTAAAGAGAAAGGAAGTGCCAAAAGGAGTGCAGGTAAGTCCGTAGATGACAGGGAGGGTAACCCCCTATGCAAGACTCCGACGTACGTTTCACATTATGTGATGTCTTCACTTCATCAGGGAGTGAAAGAAAAGCACAGCAGGGCAGTTTTAAATAGCCCGCGTGCAGCTGTGTCACCTCGCTGATCAATCCCGGCGCGTGCGCACATAGCGCCACTCAGACCCAGCAACTCCCACTAGCCGTCACAGCCCAGCGCATGCGCGGGAGCGGGGACGTGTTTCCATAGCTCACGGGCATGAGCATTGGCCGACCAGACACGGCTGGGAAGAACAGAGCCGGCGGCGTGACGCGAGCACGCGCACATCAGTAAGAACACAGAACCAGGAAGTACAGGTCAGATACTGCAGCGATAGAGTAATAACATACATGTAATACATAAATAAGAGTGTGTATAACAAAGTTCCAAAGTTCTTGTATGGCTTCAGAATAAAGACAGGTAGAAGATGTTCACATTTGAGACCAGGAGATGAGGGTAACAGCTGAAATCAAGGCTGTGCAAAATACAAATAGGGGAATAGAAGGATAATAAATTAAAAATCATGAACAGTGCAATGAGATAAACAAAAATTAAAACCTCTATGTGGGGGAAACACTAGGTGATATCAAAGAAAAGAGGCAAAACTCAAAGCCTCATTGAGACCAGATGGGGCAACTGTGACAAGAGTCACCATGCATCTGGTCTCACGTTGGGCCAGCCTCCTCTTAACATTGTCACCCCGAATACCTCCATGGATGACCTCAATACCTCGAACTGATAATGATTTGGGCTCGCATCCATGGTATATTTTAAAATGGTGCGGCAGTGTTTTCAGGGTGGCAACATCATCCACCGCTTGGGCCACAGCAATGTCACGTACGTGCTCTCTAACGCAGATGCGGAGTTCACGAGATGTCAAACCAATATAAATTAGTGAACACCCGCAAACCGCGTAGTACACGACATTTGATGTACCAACACCCACAAACCGCGTAGTACACGACATTTGATGTACCAACACCCGCAAACCGCGTATGTACCAACACCCGCAGCTTTCCTACTCTTGTTTCTCTGTTTTTGATATGCTATTATAGTAACTCTGAAGCCAGGTGTTGATTTTCACGTAATCCACCTTGCTTCTTTTTTCTGTTTTGTGCTGCATGGTTTTATCTGCAAGGACACTTCATTATTGAACTGCTTATTTTCGGGGTAGGGCTTATATTTAAGCCTTGCTCCAAAAATGCTTAAAATCCCTGCTTGAGCTTATTTTTGGCGAGGTCTTATTTTTGTAAAAACACAGTAGCAATAGCGTTTGCAACCCAATTTCTAAATACTATAATTTGCTCATGTAAATGGCAAAACTAGCCAAAATTGGCCATAAAGGGTATGATGATAGATGGAGCATATATACTGTATATTCCTTGTCCTAGCCAGTGCCTTTTGCACCTGTGAGCATCAGGGAAGAAGTCAAACCCTGGCCTGGATTTTCTGATAGTCCCGGTTTTTGGGGCAACACCCAAGGTGCACAATTGCAGGATTAGCAGAGCAAAAATAGGCAGCCAGAACTTCTCAGTGTGTGTAGGTGGTTGTGCTAGAAAGCTGTAGAGGCCTTTGTGGGTAAACCATATCTGAATGGTCTGACATGTCCGGGACCTTTGTTAAGCTGTTTGCTAAGCTGGGCTTTTCCTTTACATTCCTGACTGAAGTAAGACTGTACATTTATGTTTATTATCAGTGTGAATAAAATACTGACTTTTTTGGACTGAAAATGTGTGTGTGGCTCTTTAATGTGTCTCTGCCATTGCCTACCAGAGCTTATTATCTACATTTGGTGGCTTGAATGCGGGCATACACAGTGAGGCCAGTGCTGTTTTTTTTGCGCTTGTGGCTGGGTTCCATCATATGTCCTGGGTAAAAGGATTGTCGCAAGCTCACTCTGACATATCTGCGGAGATGGAGTCAGCAGATATTAGCAGCAGCAGATATTTAATCAGCAGTAGCAAGAGACTACTCGGCAGCAGCAGGAGATCAATCGGCTGCTAATACAGCATGTGATGTTGGCTCAGTTAGCAGGAACTTCACCAGCGGTTCGCGATGCCAGGAAAGCGGTTTATACGGCAATCCCCAAAATGGGACACACTAATGACGGTGAGTCCTATTTGGATATATTAGAGAGAGGGGCCAACGGGAAGGATCTACCCTGGGACCAATGATCGGAAGTCATCACTCAGTTTCTGGCACCAGGCCCCCAAAAGGCTTAGGGTGACTTGCCAGGTGAGCAAATGTGACGCCCCTGACTCTATCAGGGTGTCACAGGGAACTGCATCCCTGTCTCTTATGGTGCAGAACTCACCCTCCATGGTTCTGGGTTCCTACACACTGGTATTGCTTCCATCAGCACTCAAATCCTAACCACACCTCACACCACACCCTGTCAGGCACACCAGTGGGTGGTCTAGCTTGAAAAGGGACACCCACCTAGGGGTCAGGCAGACTGGTGGGATGGAGGAAGTCAGTTCTAGAGTAGCCCTCAGAGAGTGAGGAGCTGAGGGAGTTGGAGCTCCCTATGTGACCTTGGTTGGGTCGCAGATGGTGGTCTGGGACCAGAGGAGTCGGAGACTCGGTCGCAGGGTATTGGAAAAGGGTGTACTGACTTAGTTTTTGAGAACGGTCGGCACCGAAAAGTTCAGTAAACGGACCGGTACTGATCACGGCGGGATACAGGACCCTAGATCGGGGAGTAGCTTCACGCAACCTGATAATTCACCTGTGGAGGACAGTCTCTTTATGAACTTTCCCCAAGAGCTCAGAGATCAAAGGCACCAACATAACAAGGGCTTTCCAGCTTATGTGGCCTACAGAAATCCCAAGTGTCAGCCATTGAGAGCAGGGCTCCACTATATCACTATAGGGTGCGGGACCCTGACAGCTTCAGGCAGAAGGGTCACTTAGGAAAATCTACAAATTGTGCATGGAGGCATGCTCTGGACCACTAAGCAATACCAGAGGGGACGGACACCCGAACGAGCTCCCCCGAGTGGCAGCGGCACCCAGAGACTTGGTTTACTTCTGTGTCAGAGTCTGCTTAATGATTGCACCATTGTCTACACTAACCTGAGTGAGGACACTGCACACCTTGCGTCCTGCCTGCACAATGCTATACACCACCTATCTCCAGAGTCCTGGGGTCTCCCCTACCCGTGGAGGGATCACCATCTGGTTGCCTCACTCCATCACCCCTGGGTACTCCCATCGGCAGCGGCGGTATTTCCCTTACCGCGAACCACGGTTTGCATTATGAACTCTCCCTTGTAAATAACCCCCCTTTACATTTGAAGTGGCCGCAAGCCACCAGGTCCGGAGACCCTCGAGCCACAGCAAACCCAGATCCGAGCAGTTCGACTGCTGCAGGGTCGGCACACAAGCAGCAGACTACGCAGTCATCAAAGGTGAGAACCTGGCCCAGCGGGTATATCAATGGGAATTTGACCCTTTCAAATTGGCCAGGCCCCAAGATTATGACTTGTTCCACCTGATAGATGTGGTTGCAGTCTGAGGTACTGTCTCCCATGGCCATGGTTGACCACATAGTGACTGATAAATTCTGGAGGGCCTTACCTCACTAACTCCAACTCTGGGTTAGACAGGTGCCCCATAATAATATACTCCAGATGGTGGACCTTATCAAGCAATATGGGGCTGCCAAAGAGCTCCAGGGAAGGACTCCAGAGAGGACCACAATAAAGTCCAATAAGTCCCCACCCCTGTGCGGTCGAGCAGAGCCCAGGAGGGCCACTTACGATTTTTCTGAAAGGGATCGGGCCCTCATAGTCTCCTGTTGATGCCAGGAGCCGGGCCATTTAAGAGCTGATTGCCCCCAATCCACTGAAACCATGGACACTAACTTTGGGTACCATCAGTCCCTGTATGCTAAATGAATCTGTGCAACGGACACTCCAGAGGAACCCAGTAATGGACATTTGTGTCGTGTTGAGGTGTTGAGCACCCCGGCGTTGCGCTACTTGACTCAAATCTGCACTATGAACTGATAGTTGGGAAAGACTTTCCACTATTTTTGGCCATATGGCTAATGTTTATGCCACTCAGGGAACATGAGTCAGTACCAGTAAACGCCACGAAATGTTCTACAGAAGGGGTGCAAGAGTCTTGTGGGCCTGAGGAGGAGGTGCTGGCTGTAGAGGTAACCTCTAATCTGATGGAGGAGGGGAAGGCAGCTCCCATGGAAGTAATGGCTGGTGAAATAGAGGTATTGCCGCTTGGTCACAAATCGTCAAACATAAATGTCTCAGCTGACAATTTTGATATAGCACAACTCCGAGACCCTACTTTGTCCCAGGCTAGGAAAAATGTGCTAATAATTGATGGGGAACCCCAACCACCTGCGGCTGATACCGTGTTTCCACGCTTTGAGGTAACCCATGACCTAGTGTATCTGTAGCGCCCCTGAAGCCCTCAGGGTGCTACAAGGTTCAGCATCCTCACAAGGATGCAGGGCCTACCCCCTTAGGGACCCAAAGATCCAGTGTCGGTAACACTAAAAACCCAGGTAATCTCAGTTTTTCCCCAACAATCCCCCATATAATGGTACTTAGCTATTTAGTGTCGACCAATGGATGGCCGCCTAGAGGTGGAGCCAAACCAGTCCACTAGTTGACAAGGTGGGAGGGGCGACTGAGGAGAGTGAGAAGACAAAAAACAGAGAGGAGACGGTGTGGTATGTGTGAAGGTGGACATGAAGTGACGGTCTGACGCGGGTTAACGGTGACCTGGTACCCAGGAGAAGTGGTTGCCGGTGGACTACTCCCGGAACTACGCACCGATGGGGTACAGGACCCTAGGACAGGAAAGAGCTCCAAGCCGACCTGTTAACACCTGCACAGCAAGGGGACCATCAAGGACCTTGCTGACCCAAAGAATCCGAAGACTTAGTAGCAGAGAGAGTGCCGGGGAAAGGACCAGAGACTCCATCCCCATAGGGTTCACGCTACTGTCAGGCGGACAGAAGTGGACAAACCACCAGACGGGGACCCCCAGTTGCTCTACGCCACAGGGACCCATTTACCAGAGACAGGTGCAGGGGAAGAAGGTACCAGAGAACCAAACCTGCACTGGAATGAAGTGGACCTGGAGGTGAAACCAGCCGGCCTCGGGCAACCAGTTATTACTAGCCAGCCGTGAGTAAAACCAGTTGCACTGAACTTTGGTGTGGACTCCCTTCTTCTTGCACCCGTCATAACACTTATCCACTGGGGCCCGGCCCTGCTTGCGGACGGCCTACCATCCAAGCTGCAAATAACACCAGCCCCAGTAGTGACATTCTGCAGCGGTGGCTCCATACCACTAGCCGCAACAGTGCAAGTGGTGTCACATATGAACACTAACCTCATCCCTTGCAAATACATCCCCATTACAAAAAGGGACCAGGGCACAGAACCGGGCAGCGGCCACCACCGTGATATCCCCCAGGAGAGACATTTCCCGGGATCGAGTACCCCATATCCCTGGGTGGGCGGATCCTATTCAGCCCCGTACTGACAGGGTGGGTTGCTGAGGTCCTCCCTGCATCGGACAGGAGGACTATTTGCTCACTTCATACAGCATTTAAAGGGATCTGGTTGCAGGGCACTGGAGACTGGAAGGTGACTTGGAATGTGTGCATTGTCACATTATGGTAACATACCCTGATGAACCCCAAACAAAGTGGGGGAAACGCGTCGGAATTCTTCTGGGAGTTCATTCTCCAGCAAGATAAGTTTACCCAACTGGGATTCAAATAATTACAGGTCCATTAACTAATTTGCTGGTCGAATGCACTGGGTAGCAGACCTAAGAGGCTACCTGTAGTACTCCCCTATTTTTTTCATATATTGTTAGAGGGGAGCGAGTGCGTAAATATTCCTATTGCTGGTCATAGAAAAAATCCCCAATCATACTTAACATTTACTAGTGTTCTGACTATGCACCTAGTATGATTGAACCACTTTGACTTCAGCACTATTTATACCCCTTTGGGCTTTGGGTCAATTTTTGACACACAGTTAGGTTTTAGGGTGTACTAGGGATAGCCGACGTCGAGCGGGGGCGCCCAAAACTGTATGGCGTATTAACCTCCGCGGCTAGGAAGGAGACAGACTAGGGATTCATGACCTGGCCCCTATTTATACATCATAGCGATATCCCTTTAACGAGTAAAATCATCTTGGGCTATACCTCACCCTCCTAGATTAATACTCCCTTTAAGTACATCTAGCTTGCATGACTGGGTGTGTGCTCACTGACCGATTATAGCTGCATATGAAAAATATGGCTTGATTTAATTATTTTAATATTTATAAATAAAAATTGATTTTAGAGAAATTAGTCTTTCGGTCTATTAGCAGTATTTTTCTCTAATTATTCATAAAATTGGTGATCATTGCTACAACCCTTTTTCCTAGCGTTACGAACAGGATTGAACTGGACCCAGCTGAACCGGGTGACGTGTGCCTTAAGGGGGCTTTACACACTACGACATCGCTAATGCGAACTCGTTGGGGTCACGGAATTGGTGACGCATTAGCGATGCCGTTGCGTGTGACACCGATGAGCGATTTTGCATCGTTGCAAAAACGTGCAAAATCGCTCATCGGTGACATGGGGGTCCATTCTCAAAAATCGTTACTGCAGCAGTAACGAGGTTGTTCCTCGTTCCTGCGGCAGCACACATCGCTCCGTGTGACACCGCAGGAACGAGGAAGCTCTCCTTACCTGCCTCCTGGCCGCTATGCGAAAGAAGGAGGTGGGCGGGATATTACGTCCTGCTCAGCTCCGCCCCTCCGCTGCTATTGGGCGGCCGCTCAGTGACGTCGCTGTGACGCCACACGGACCGCCCCCTTAGAAAGGAGGCGGTTCGCCGGTCAAAGCGACGTTGCCGGGCAGATAAGTATGTGTGACGGGTCTGGGCGATGTTGTGCGGCACGGGCAGAGATTTGCCCGTGTCGCGCAACAGATGGGGGCGGGTACCCACACTAGCGATATCGGGACCAATATCGCAGTGTGTAAAGCCCGCTTTAACCCCTTCACGACCATGGACGGATATATCCGTCATGGAGCGTGTCCCGTTAAGCCCCGCGCCCTTCCGCGGGCAGGCGGCGGTCGGCACACATATTAGCTGTTTTCAACAGCTGACATGTGTGCCTGCTAGCCGCGGGTGGAATCGCTTCCACCCGCGGCCATTAACCCCTTAAATCTTGCTGCCAAAGTCTGGCAGCAAGATCTAAATGCGCGCGGCCATGTTTTTTACTTACCGCCGCCCCCACCGGAAGTCACGTGCGTTATCACATGACTATCGGTGGTTGCCATCGTAGCACAGGGTCATGTGATGACGCCTGCAGCTATGATGTTTCACTTTCCTTTTCCCTCGGCCGAGAGCAGAGGGAAAAACAAAGTAACTGAATCTGCTGTTTACAGCTGTATAGCTGTGATCAGCAGATAGATAATAGCGATCGAATTGCTGATCGCTATAGCCCCCTAGGGGAACTAGTAAAATAAAAAAAAAAAGTAAAAAAAAAAGTTTTAAAAAATAAAATAAAAAAAAAAAACCTAAAAGTTCAAATCACCCCCTTTTCCCCCCATTGAAAATTAAAGGGTTAAAAAATAAATAAATATACACATATTTGGTATCGCCGAGTTCAGAAATGCCCGATCTATCAAAATATAAAATCAATTAATCTGATTGGTAAACGGCGTAGTGGCAAAAAAATTCCAAACACCAAAATTACGTTTTTTGGTCGCCACAAGTTTTACGCAAAATGCAATAACAGGCGATCAAAACGTAGCATCTGCGCAAAAATGGTACCATTATAAACGTCAGCTCGAGATGCAAAAAATAAGCCATCACTGAGCCATAGATCCCAAAAAATAAAAACGCTACGTGTTTCGGAAAATGGCGCAAAACATGCGCCACTTTTATTGGACAAACTTGTGAATTTTTTTTAACCCCTTAGATACAAGTAAACCTACAGATGTTTGGTGTCTACAAACTCGCACCGCCCTCAGGCATCATACCCACATATCAGTTTTACCATATACTGAACACCGTGAATAAAACATCCCAAAAACTATTGTGCCATCACACTTTTTTTGCAATTTTTCCGCATTTGGAATTTTTTTGCTGTTTTCCAGTACACCATATGGTAAAACTTATGGTTTCATTTAAAAGTACAACTTGTCCCGCAAAAAACAAGCCCTCATATGGCAAGATTGACGGAAAAATTAAAACGTTACGGCTCTCGGAAGAAGGGGAGCAAAAAACAAAAACGGAAAGTGCCCCGGGGCTGAAGGGGTTAAAGTTTGTACTTTATTTACTGTACTTTATTGTTTGCAAAACTGCCGCCATTTTGCTGTGAAAAGTAACTGCACCACAGCAGAGCAAAAGGTGCGAAAAGAAGCCCCGCCAACGACTCCTGTAAGCGCGGGCGGAAGAAGGCAGTAACCTGACCCGGAAGTTCCCGAAATGCTCCAGTCCCGCAAGAGTGGTAAAGAAAAAAAACCAAGGGGGACTGGAAAAATAAAGTCGCATGATAGCGGAAACGCAGCGGGGTCTGCCCTGGTGGACCAAGCGGCAGCACACAGAGTTGGAGCCGATGCCAGAGCGATAGTACCGATCATGCCGATCACCCTATCGTACGTCCCCGGAGCGGCATGGCTGCCCCAATATGATGGCAGACCTGATGCCTTACCCGGGTTTAAAAAGAAAATCTGCACCGTGTTGGACATGTGTGAAATGATCGGTAAGCAGCGAGCATCTGTTGTGCTGGGACAGCCAGGGCCGGATTATAGGCGGGGCAAGCGGGGCTCCAGCCCAGGGGCCCCCACCAAAAGAGCTTCTAAGGGGGCCCCCACCACCAGGGCCATACTTGTCAGCATTTTTTTTTTTCTTCACACCCTCTCCCCCTCCGTAAAGACAGTCTAATAAATCAGCTGTGTTTTCGGAGGGGGGGGGGGGCGGTGCACCGGCATTTATTTGTATCTGCGTCTTTAAGACGCAAAAACAAACTGCGGGCACAGGACGCTGAATGACCCCAGAAGTACCAGCGATTGCACTTCCGGGGTCAGAGGTGTGCCAATGAGCTCCCTGCTATGTGCTGCGGCCGTCATGGGCGTACCCAGCGAGGGGCACCTGCCCCCCCTTCCTAGAAGCAGGGGCACGGTGTAATGGGCCGCTGTATGTGCAGCCACGCTCCTCCGCAGTGTGTGCATGCAGGCCCGACACACTAGCTGCAGCAGGAGCAGGAGGAAGCGCTGTGCTGTGCCGGCTCTGCTGTGTGCTGTGTGCCCGGCATGCACACAATGCAGAGGAGCGCAGCGGAGCCGGAGCCGGTGCTCGCAGCTTCCTCCTTCTTCCTATTCAAATGTATTTGCGTCTTTCAGACGTAAATACATTTGAACAGCGCGCCAGGACTGGGCCCCGCCCCCTACGTGCAGCAACGTGATGAGATCAGCACCTTGCTGACGTCATCACAGTGCTGCGGGCGCCGGCACACAGGGGAGATCAGATGGTAAGCGCTCCATGAAGGAGCCGAAGAGACAGGTTTAATTAATGATGATGAGTGGGGAGGGGCTGAGGACACATAACGGGGAACATCTGTGAAGGAAGTGGAACACAGCTTTGTGACAGGCAGAGGGGGAGTATTGTATTCCGAGGAAGGGGGGGAGGCAGGAGTGTGTAGGGATGGGGCAGTGTGATTTGTGTGTGTAGGGGGTGATGAGGGTTGCATTGTAATGTGTGTGGGGGGAGGGGTAATGGGGGGGTGCATTGTGTGTGTGTGTGTGTGTGTAGAGGTGATGGGGTGGTGCATTGTGTGTGTGTGTGGGGGGGGTGATGGGGGGATGCATTGTGTGTGTAGGGGGTGATGGGGAGATGCATTATGTGTGTGTGTGTAGGGGGTGATGGGTGTGTGTTTTGTGTGGGGGGAGTAATGGGGGATGCATTGTATTTGTGTGTGTGTAGGGAGGAATGGTGGGTGCATTGTATTTGTGTATGTGTGTGTGTGTGTGTGTGTGTGGGGGGGGGGGGTGATGGGGGGTGCATTGTGTGTGTGTGTGTGTGTGTGTGTGTGTGTGTAGGGGGTGATGGGTGGGTGCATTGTATGTGTGTTTTTGTGTGGGGGGAGTAATGGGGGGTGCATTGTATTTGTGTGTGTGTGTGTAGGGAGGGATGGTGGGTGCATTGTATTTGTGTGTGTGTGTAGGGGGTGATGGGGGTTGCATTGTGTGTGTGTGTAGGGGTGATGGGGGATGCATTGTGTGTGTTTGTGTGTGTGTGTGTGTAGAGGTAAAGGGTGGTGCATTGTGTGTGTGTAGGGGGTGATGGAGGGTGCATTGTGTGTGTGTGTATGTGTGTGTAGGCGGTAAAGGGGGGTGCATTGTGTGTGTGTGTGTGTGTGTGTGTGTAGGGGGTGATGGGGGATGCATTTTGTGTGTGTGTGTGTGTGTAGGGGGTGATGGGGGGTGCATTGTGTGTGTGAGTGTAGGGGTAAAGGGGGGTGCATTGTGTGTGTGTAGGGGGTGATGGGGGGGTGCATTGTGTGTGTGTGTGTGTGTGTAGGCGGTAAAGGGGGGTGCATTGTGTGTGTGTAGGGGGTGATGGGTGGGTGCATTGTGTGTCAGAGCTGTGTGTGTGTGTGTCAGAGCTGTGTGTGTAAGAAGCAGTCTGTGCAGCCCCCCAGAACTATATGGGTCCCCCAGAGTGCTATGTCACCCATACCAGTAATGAGTACACCACCAGAGCTGTTTGCCACTCCAGTAACGTCTATGCCCCCTGCCCCTCCTGTAATGTATATATTGTAGCCCCCAGCCCCTCCTGTGATGTATATACAGCAGTGCTGTCAGTGTGCAGTCATTTCTGTTAGTGACAGCCACCGTGAAACACAGCCACATGTCCTAAATGAGCTGGACGGAAACAAGCGGGAGAGGTGAGTGAGGCTGCTGGCGATTTCCCCATATTAATACCTGTAAGGGCTCATGCGCACATAACTGCTGAATATTCTGCAGCGATCTGACAGCACATGTGCGCATCAAATCGCTGCAGAAACACTGCATAATGGATGCAGTTTTTCTTTACAAAAAATGCCAATTTCATGCGCTCTGGCTGCTTCCCCCACCATAAACAGAGAGGGAGCTGCATCTATAGCGCACGGAATAATTGACATGCTCATTTTATGAACTCACAGATTTGGGTCAACATTTTAGCACCCAAATCGCTGCGTTCATAAAAGCAACGTGCGCACGTATCATGCACAATCTACATAGCTTGTATAGGGGATGCAGGACGCATACATTTACACTGCAGTGCTATACGCAGCATAAATGCATGGAATTACGCAACGTGCGCACGAGTCCTAATGCGTCTGTGTCTGCATGTCTGTCAGTGTATATGACTGTGCATATATTTGTCTGTTTATATGTATTTTTCTGAATTTGTCTTCAAATATGTATATATACGTATGCCTGTATGTATGTGTGTGTGCATGTCTGTGTGTGGATGGGGTCCACTGAGACTCTTTCACCCGGAGGCCACAAAAACCTGGAGCTGGCCCTGGCTGCCTTAACATTGGGATCAATAAAAAATATGTGAGTAAGGTTCTGTACGCACGTTGCGTATTTGCATGCAGTTACGCTGCGATCTGCACCGCAGCGTAACTGCATGCGTCCTGCGTCCCCAGGACAGTCTATGGAGATTGTGCAGGAGCCGTGCGCACGTGGCGTATTAGAGCGCAGCGATTCGGCTGCTGCCTGAAGTGCTGCGTTCTAAGAAGTGATGTGTCATTTCTTTCATGTGCTTTGGATGCAGCCCCTGCTCTGTCTATGGGAGGGGCTGCACTCAGAGCGCATGAAATTGGCTTTTCATTACGGACTCTTTCTGTAGCGATTTGAAGCGCACGTGTGCTGTTCAAATTGCTGCAGAAATTTCTGCAGAGACAAACGCAACGTGCGCACATAGCCTAACTCTACTTTCTGTGTATAAGTGACTGCTGTGAGTTATCCTGGACTGTGTCTGTATTGTAGTACTATAAATCTGAATGTGGCAGAACAGGATAAGATAAATGTTCATTGAATTTATATCTAAATGCTACGGTTCGCGCTCTACTGTTATAGTTAAAAATGTTAACGTTATGGGGCCCCCACCAAATTTTCTGCCCAGGGGCCCCCACCAACCTTAATCCGGCCCTGGGGACCGCTAACGGGTGCAGCAAAGCATGGAAGTAGAAACCTGGTCCGATATAGATCGGGAATCTGTGCCCACCATCTTAGAAAAATTAAAGACTGCTTTTGAAACCCGCACAGAAACAGAGCTGCGGATGGACTTTTATAACTGCAGGCAGCGACCCCAGGATAACATTAGAGACTATGCGCTAAGATTGCAAGCTGCACTACGGGCTTTGAAACACATAGAGCCCATTGATGACCAGGCAGGAAACAAAATGATGGTTGAACAATTCCTGCAGGGGTTACACTCCGTAGCGGACCGCAAACAATTGCGTCTGTGGGTCCCAAAACGCCCGAACTTGGATTTGATGTTTTCAAAGACCGAGCTATAAAAGCCCTGCAGTCCCCTGAAACCACAAACTCTGTTTCCCAGTCCTGGCAAACCAGTACCTCGCCTGTGCGGATGGAGCCCTCTTCAACAGTGCCAGCAGTTAATGAGCAGGCTGCTCCCCCCTGGTGCTCCAACTGACTTGTGTTCCCAGGTACAGCAGCTGAGCAATGACGTTGCTATGATCCTGAAGGTAATGTGTGATGCCCTGGGAAAGCCAGGGGTCACAGGTCACAACACCACCACACCCTACACCCCAGTTAGGAACACCAAAGCTAACCCAAAAATCCTTGTTGCCTTCCTCCAGGGGCTGATGTTCACACCAGGGGGTGGGCCAGGCGGTTGGCTCCGCCCACCGAGGAGTTCACAGCCCTGGAGGCGGGAAGAACCAGGCAGTTGAGAAGAGTAGAGATAGAGAGCAGCTAAGGAAGTAGGAGGAGTAAACAGTGAAGTGGTAGAGGAGTGAAGCTGAAGTCAAGTGAAAAAGGAAACAGTAGTAAAGCCTGAAGTTGGTCCGGGTGTGTGCCCCGGACTGTGTCAGCAAGGTCAGCAGACGGCAGTGATAGTCTGCAGGGGGACTGCTCGGAGGTTGCTGGAAGGACCGCAGACGGGTAGTGGCCCGGCGGTCTGGAGCAGTATACGAAGAACAGTCAGCACCAGGGCAGGGGCCTTTCGGATCCCGGCAAGGCTAGGAGTCGCCATAATTTGCCAAATCCGTCAGTGAAGGGGACGTCTGTCTCCTAACAACCAAGTCCCGATTGAAGGCAACAGTCCAACCGTTGGAGAGAGACACCGCCACCGCCAGGGCACCAGTTTCTCAGGGCCAGCGCCTGCGGGCAAAGTAGGGCTCCTCCGGCCCATATCCAAGCCGGGGAGCGGGTTACCGGTGGGAACCCATCGCAACCATCATCACTTTAGGTGCAGGAAAAAGGGACCGTCATCTACTGGGGAAAGCAAGTGCAGCTGTCCGTGGGAACCGTCTTACCAGCCGTGTGTTTTACCGAGAACTGTGTCATCGTCTCAGGCTGAGTGAGTACCACAGTGCCGCAAGGCACAGCGCTGCCCCCGCGTCCCTGCGCCCACCAAGCCCTGCACCACACACCTCACCACTGGGCCCCGGGATCACCAACCCCTACCCACGGAGGGGCAACACAACAACTGGCTGCTCCATACCATCCTTCCCGAGATCCCCATACAGAGCAGCGGTGGTGTCAACAAATCACCACAACCGTGGGTGGCGTCACGGACAATAAACAATCCCCACACCCAAAAACCCCCTTTCACTCACGGGCGAGGAGCCCCGCCCGAGTCCCCGGGATCCGGCCCATCGCTCGAGCCACCGAGCAGCGGCAGCAGGCCGCAGTGCCCGCCGGACCCGAGCACAGGGAGAGCGCGGCGTCCCCTCCTCCGCACGCAACAAATGCAGATCCAGCCGGAATCCAAGCCGTTGGAAAAGATCCAGTTAGCTGACTGCCATGAGGACGTCCCCTGGATGCGAGGTAGGAGAATTCTATCATCCAGAGGGAGGAGCAGTGACCGCTACGACTCATCTGGACAACCAATCTGCCGTTGTGCCACAAGGCCGGCCATTTTGCACGCAGGTGTCCTTTAAACCGGCAAACCCTGGGGCCCAGGGCCAACCCCCAGGATTAAGGAAACAAGGAGACTAATTAATATGGACCATGGCTGCGGGACTGGCAGTAGCCAGCAAGAACTTGTGCTTTTGTATATAATTGCGCCCACCAGAGTAGTCTTTTAAGCCTCCAGGACTTCAACCCCGTCACGGACCCCAAGTAGGAAGCTGCGGGTTACAGGTTGTTTGGGTAACGGGTTGAAGGTAGAGGGACAATGGGAATGGACTGTTGCAGGAAGGGGCTGCAGCAGAGTAGGCTCAGCCACCGGCTACCGCTACAACCGGTAGCGTTCCCATGGTTCTTTTAATAAAAATTAACACTAAAAGTTTTGGTTATGTAACGATTAAGGAATGTGCCTCCCCTATGCGGGATGAGAAATTAAAATGTTATCTTCTTTTTCCAGTTTACAGTTAATCAAAAATAAACCTTTGGATGTCCTGTAGTTCGGGTACAAGCTACGTTTAACCAAGGGGGGAATGTGACACCCCTGGGCTAGTCAGGGCGTCACAAGGTACTGCACCCTCTTTATCTCTTAGTGGAGGACTCAACCCCCTGGGGTTCTGGATTCCCAACCTATGGTACTGCCTCCATCAGCATCCAAATCCCAACCACACCTCACACTACACCCTGTCAGACACACCAGTGGGCTGCTGAGCTGAAATAGCGCTGCCCACCTAGGGGTCAGGCAGACTGGTGGGAGGGCAGTAGGGTAGAACAGAAGTAGCTCCCAGAGATTGAGGAGCTGGGAGTAGCAGCTCCCTAGAGTGGAGTGTTAGCCCTCGAGTAGTGAGGAGCTGGGAGTGTATGGCTTCCTGGGAGTGAGAGGTTGGGTCGCAGACGGTGGACTGGGCCCGGAGGAGTCGGAGACCCGGTCGCAGGGTATTGAAGCTGGGTGTCTAGAACTGGTCTTGGAAGATGGTCAGCAGCTCGAGTCTTACCGGTCCGGGACCGAAAGCACAGCGGAGTACTGGACCCTAGGTCAGGGAGTAGCTTCAGGCAACCCGGCAATTAACCTGCGGAGGATAGTGACTTTATGGACTGTCCCCAAGAAGCTCAAAGATCAGGGGCACTAGCGCAATGAGGGGGATAGGGCTTTCCAACCCACGCAGTCCACAGAAATTCCAAGCATGAGCCCTTGAGAGCGCAGCTCCACTACCAACAAGTAGGGAGCGGGGCCTGGACAGCCTTATGCCAATGGGCAACCAGAACACTTCTAATTTGTGCACAGAGGCAGGCTCCGGACCACCCAGCAGTAATATAGGGGACGGATACCCGGACGGGCTCCCCCAAGAGAGCAGTGGTACCCAGAGACTAGGTTTACCTTGTTGTCAGTCTGCTTTGCGGTTGCATCATCACCAACACTGCTTGAGTGAGTACATGGTCCTCTCCTGCTTCCAATAAGCCCTGCGCTCCCCTACACCACCATGCCACCATACAGAGTTCTGGAACTTCCCCTACCCGTGGAGGGAACGTCATCTGGCTGCCCCGCTCCATCTCCCCCGGGTACTCCCATCGGCAGCGGTGGTACTCCCCTTACCGCGAACCACAGGTGGCGTCACAAACTCTTATCCCCGGTAAATACTCCCTTTACATTCAAGTGGCAGTGAACCAACCTGTGCGGAGACCCTCGAGCCACAGCAGACCCCCCCCCCCAATCCGAGCAGTTTGACTGCTGCAGGGGCGGCTCACCGGTATGTAGGAGGACAACCGATTCTGTCTATCACCCTGGACGGGATCTTCACTTCTGCATTGCTGGATACCAGTTCCCAGGTAACCACCATACGATATGTACTGTACAAGGCCCTGGACTTGGCCCTGGACTCAGGCCTCACTATTTATGCGTGAATGGACTACCAGTAACTCAAGTTTGGTTTAAGGAAGCAACCATAAAAGTGGGGAGGGTAGAGTTGAAAGGCAAAGGCCTAATTGTAGTCAAAAGTGATGTAAATGATAGAAATCCACAGGTGATTTTGGATACCAATGTAATTGAAAACTGTTTGGGAGAAGTGTTGTTTTTACTTCAACAGATTGCTGAAACTGCAGGTGCTGGGTAGCAAAGGGTTCTGCAGAGAGAAATCCGAGCCCTCCTGCAAAGACAACAGGTAACCCTTTCTGGTGGAGAAATTGGTAGTGTACGGGTAGTCGACCCTGGTCCCATTGTATTACCTTACAGAAGTGAAATGATAATCTGGTCTCGGGCGGCCATAGGCTTAAGAGGGCAGGACTGCCAGGCTATAGTGGAGCCCATCTTTTCAGAAAATTGATCCACCGTTCTGACAGCGAGGGGAGTAGTTGATGTTCGCTGGGGAAGAGTACCTGTGCGAGTTTTAAATTGTGGGGAGGAGGAAACCAAATTGCCCAGGTACGCCGCCATTGGTAAGTTAATCACAGTCACCGATGACTCCATCCAGACAGTGGAATCCCTGAACTCAGCAGAGCAGACAGAGGTTGACAACCCCAATGAGCAGTTAAAAGATTGGTTCCAGGAGCTACATGTAGGTACTGATTCTACTCCTACACACCAGAAACATGGGGTTTACAGGGTAGTGCAGGAATACAAGCAAGTCTTTAGTAAACACCCATTAGACTTTGGGAGAATCAAAGGGTTACACCATCACATACCCACAGGGAATCATCCTTCCATAAAACAAAGGTACAGGCCTATACCACCTAAACACCTAAAGAGATGTTAAGGAAAATGAAGGAGGCTGGGGTTATCAGAGACAGTTGTAGCCCCTGGGCAGCTCCATTGGTTCTAGTCAAGATGAAGGATGGCACCATTGCGTGGACTATAGGCAGATCAATCAGATAACACAAAAAGATGCCTATCCACTACCCCGTATAGAAGAATCCCTGGCTGCATTGAAGTCTGCTAATTACTTTTCTACCTTGGATCTCACCAGTTGCTAATGGCAAGTCTCTGTTGCAGAAGAAGATCGAGAGACAACTGCATTTGTGGGATTATGTGAGTTCAACAGCATGCCCTTTGAATGCTGCAATGCACCTGGAACGTTTCAAAGGTTGGAATGCACCGCAACTTCGAGACAGTACTACTCTACCTGGATGACGTGATCGTCTACTCGAAGACCTATGAGGACCATCTGGATCATCTGGCTGAGGTGTTCGAGGCATTATCCAGACATGGAATGAAGTTAAAACCCTCGAAGTGTCACCTGTTGAAACCCAGAGTTCAATACTATGGACACATTGTCAGCTCAGAGGGAGTGGCACCAGACCCAGAAAAGATCACAGCCATTAAGAACTGGCCAAGACCAACCAGTGTTAAGGAAGTCCGTCAATTCCTGGGCCTGGTAGGATACTACTGGAGATTCATCAAGGGCTACACAAAGATGGCAGTGCCCCTACAAGAACTCCTGGTAGGCCAGACCAAGAAAGGGAAAACTTTTGGTCCCCCATTCAAATGGGGTGAGGAAGAAGAAAACTCCTTCAGACAGATGAAGTTGGCCCTGACTGTTGAAGAGATCCTGGCATACCATGATTACAACCTACCCTTTGTGCTGTACACTGATGCTAGCAACATGGGAGCGGGAGCTGTGTTGTCCCAGGTGCAGAACGGTAAACAGAAAGTGATTGACTATGTAAGCAGGAAGCTTCGTCCTACAGAGAGGAACCCTGAGAACTACAGTTCCTTCAAACTTGAGTCCCTGGCATTGGTCTGGGCTGTCACAGAGCGATTTAAACACTACCTGGCAGCCGCAAAGTTTACCGTTTTCACAGACAACAACCCTCTGACCCATCTGAATACAGCAAAATTGGATGCACTGAACAGCATTGGGTGGCTCGACTAGCAAATTATGATTTCACCATCAAATACAGAGCTGGTCGCAAGAATGCCAATGCAGATGCATTATCCAGGATGCCTCACCTGCCAGAGGAGGGAAAAGATGTGGTGAGTTGAAAGAAATGGAATTGCTAGCTTTCCACCGCTCTACTGCCTCCCAATACCAGTAAGTCTATCACAAGCATGAAGAGGCTGCATTAAATCCGTTACCTCATCATGGTTGGAAAGAAACCCAGGATGGTGACCCTGCGGTAAAGTTGGTCAAGGAACTGATCACACAACCAGATGCACACCTAAGACCTGATGCTCCACCTTAAGCTCAACAGCTGTGGAAAGAAAGCAGGATATGCATCCACAGAGATAACTATGCAAAAGTGTTACCAACCCCAAAACTCATGAAAGAGTGTGTCAAGTGGTGATACCCAGAAGCCACATCCAAATGGTGTTACAAGCCTACCATAATCGAGCAGGACACTTTGTCTGGAAGAAATTGGAAGCATTGCGGCGAGACAGATTCTATTTGATTGTAATAAGGAACTCCATAGAAAATTGGTGCAGAAACTGTGGTCCCTGTGCACTATGAAGGAAGGATCGCAACAGTCAGATAGCGCCACTGCAGCCCATTTTTACCAAACAGCCTTTGGAACTTGTAGCCATGGATCATGTGAAACTGACACCCAGTCAAACTGGCTACACCTATGTCTTAACAATAGTGGATCACTACTCCAGATTCTTAGTGGTCATCCCAGTCAAGGACTTAACAGCAAAGACAGCAGCAAAAGCATTTCAAGCACATTTTTGCAGACCGCATGGATACCCTGAACAGGTTTTAACAAACCAAGGACCTGCATTTGAAGCTGAGATCTTTCAAGAGTTCTGCACACTGTACGGATGCAAGAATATTCGCACTACTCTGTACCAAGCACAAACCAATGGCATGTGTGAAAGAATGAATCAGATTGTCATTGAATTGCTGAAGACTCTCCCAATGGAAGAACGCAATCTGTGGCCAGAGAAGCTACCAGACCTAGTGGATATCTACAATAATATCCCAGTAAGTTCAACATAAGGTATGCTGGCGTACAGTTTGAGAGTAAGACCTGGATGACTAGCAGTTGATCTAGAGATGGAAGTCATCATGCCAGAGCTGGATTTATCAAGAAGTGACTGGAATGCTACTCGTCAAGCCCAATACAAGAAAATACAAGAATGCATTGAAAAGAGCTTGAAACAGTCAAGAAAAACAGCAACAAGACTTTAACAAAAAAGCAAAAGCTGATCCTTTACCAACCGGAGAAATAGTACTAAAAAGAAAAAGAGTTCACAAACTCGATGATCAGTGGGAAGCAGAACCCTATACAGTGCTACCTTCCAGTACAAACAACAAGAAAACCTGTTTAATTACCAAGTATCAAGGGAAAACTACATCTACCATATCAAGGGACCATTTGAAGAAATGTCCAGAACAACTAAAACCTCAAGAAGAGATTTCAAGTATACCTGAAGTGCAAGAACGAAAAGAAAGTGATACATACCATACTTGGAGATTTCCCTGAGAACTGGCCTCAATACAACGGAGCCATCATTGTACCAGTGATTACATTCCCACAACAAGTGGAAGACGTCAATCAAGAAGAAGTAACCTCAGCTCCAGAAGAGATACCAGCTGTAGCAACACCAGAAGAGTCTACAACTAGTACACCTAGAGACACTCAATTCAGGAGATTTAAAAATGACAGAGAATCACTTAGTTCACCTAGCAACACTAGAGTGACACAAACACCACATACCAGAGCAACACAAGGTCAAGTTGACATACCAGGGTTACGTAGGTCTACACGTAGCAACCTAGGTAAACCTCCGTTCAGCTACAGAAAATAGAGTGTGTAAAATCAAATGTAAATATGTAAAGATGTAAATGTTTATTTAAAACTGCCTTTTTGAATTTTTTTGAATATTTTTGAAAAATGAACAATTGAAAGACAGTTTTCATGTTTTTGATAAAAAATTGGACCCAGGCTGCAGGACTGGCAGCAGCCAACACAAACTTGTGTGATTGTAAATAGTTGCACCAGGAGTGCACCACCAGAGTACACCCAACTAATGGACACTGCCAGCAGGAGAGGCCGGGTGCAGGAAAGGTCTGCGGCAGAGGCGGCCGAGACCTGGTCACCCGTGCAAGTGGTGACCTGCCTCCTGACAGGGTTCTGGGACCAGGACCTTGAGGTGGTGGGTGCGGGGAGGGGTACTACAGGGTTTGAAATGTTAAAGATTAAACCTCCCCTGCGTGGGAAGACCTGTTGACGTTTACTTGTTAATAAAAAAAAAGTGTAACCAGTTTTACTTGCAGCCCGAGGACGTGCTGGAATTATCCAAGGGGGAATGTAGCGCCCCTGAAGCCCTCAGGGTGCTACAAGGTTCTGCATCCCCACAAGGATGTAGGGCCTACTCCCTTAGGGACCCAGAGATCCAGTCCCAGTAACACCAAAAACCCAGGAAATCCCAGTTTTTCCCCAACAATCTCCCATACAATGGTACTTAGCGATGGTCGGACCAATGGATGGCCGCCTAGAGGTGGAGCCAAACCAGTCCACTAGTTGACAAAGTGGGAGGGGTGACTGAGGAGAGTGAGAAGATAGAGAACAGAGAGGAGACGGTGTGGTGTGTGAAGGTGGACGTGAAGTGACTGTCTGACGCGGGTTAACAGTGACCTGATATCCAGGAGAAGTGCTTGCCGGTGGAGTACTGTGGAGTACACCGGGAACTACGCACCAAGGGGTACAGGACTCTAGGACAGGAAAGAGCTCCAAGCCGACCTGTTAACACCTGCACAACAAGGGGACCATCAAGGACCTTGCTGACCCAAAGAATCCGAAGACTCAGTAGTGGAGGGAGAGCCGGGGACAGGACCAGAGACTCCATCCCCATAGGGTTCACGCTACCGTCAGGTGGATAGAAGTGGACAAACCACCAGACGGGGACCCCCAGTTGCTCTACGCCACGGGGACCCATTTACCAGAGACAGGTGCAGGGGAAGAAGGTACCAGAGAACCAAACTGGCACTGGAACGAAGGTGACCTGGAGGTGAAACCAGCCGGCCTCGGGCAACCAGTTATTAACAGCCAGCCGTGCGTAAAACCAGTTGCACTAAACTTTGGTGTGGACTCCCTTCTTCTAGCACCCGTCATAACACTTATCCACTGAGGCCATGCCCTGCTTGCGGAGGGCCTACCATCCAAGCTGCAAATAACACCAGCCCCTAATTTTAGGGGTACTATTCGAAAGAGTGGCTATGGATCTGGTGGGTCCAGTAAATGAGTCTGCAAGGGGTCACTAACATATCCTAGTGGTTCTTGATTATGCCACCTGATATCCGGAAGCGGTTACTCAGTGTCTTAAAGGGGTTATCCGGCTTATTTTGACTTTTTTCCCAGCACCCATGACTGCACCACGAAAGAGGGGATCCGTCCTTCAACGACAGGAAACCTCCAGAGTAGGGGCAGCACCTCTCCCCGCATCAGTTGGTTTCCTGTCCTTGAACAGGGAGCCTCCAGGGATCCACTAGATCCAGGATGGTCCTGATGGGCCGAAGATTCAAGTCCGGCGCCCAGCCGGCCGACTCTGGCAGCGGCACGGGTCCTGCTGCGGTCGGCCCCGAGGTGCTGTGGAGCTGCCGCAGCGGACTCACGGGGGTCCGGCCTGCGTGCGACACACCATACTCCGGTGATGCCAGGACGGTTTCATGGCACAGGGACGTGGTGTGGAGCCTGCGAGGACCAGCTAAGGGCCGGTCGGCCGCAGTGCTCTTCCGCCACAGCAAACCCACGGGGGTCCCGTCTGCACGTGGGCTCCCTCCCTCCTCCTCTCCCCCACTCTCTCCCTCCTTACCACGTAGCACCGGGCGCCAGGGGTTGGGATGGAGGTGGCTGCTGCTGCGCTTCCCTGCGGTGGCGTCCTTGCAGCTGCAGGCACTGTGGCGCTTCCGGGTATCGGAGCGCCATGTTGTGTGTGGCAGGCGGGGGTGTCCGGGCAGTGCGCATGCGCAGTGTGTTGGACGCGAGGTGGGATGTCATCTCCCAGAAATAGAAGGGAGGGGTCGCCAGTTTTGTTAAAAAAAAGAGCGGCAATCTTCCTCAATGGTGTCTGTGCTCAGTACCATGGCTGACAAGCGGTCGACTGTGTCTCCTTCACCTCCCTCCTCTCCAAAGCCTCCCTCTAATCCAGATACTGCCTCCCAGAAGCGGCAGCAGAGAGGTAGCCGGGATGGCAATGTCACCGGCTCTGGAGCCAAGCGTGGGATGACTGAGGATCGGTCCTGCAAGCGGAAGGACCCTGGCACCCCTGACAGAAAAAGACCCTCTAAGGGAGGGAAGTCAGATGATGTCCCTGCTGACCCGGTATAGCCTCTTGCATCTGAGAGTGAGTGATGGCTCGTGATTCCCGCTTCTAAACGACAGTCGTCTTGTCTGTGTTTTTCCTAGGATCATAATAGACCTAAGAAATGTCAATCCAAGTCTAGGCATAAAGAATGTGCCTTGTGCAGTAAGGAATTATCCGGTTCCTGGACTAAGAGGCTGTGCAGGGGCTGCATTCAGCAGACTTTGTCAGAGGAACAGCCGGGATTTACCTCCGATCTCCGTTCCATCATACGGGAAGAGGTCAGGGATTCCCTCCGATCCCTGTCTGGGGCACAGAGCGCTGGGGCTTCTAAACCCCCTTCGCCTACCCACGAGGACTCTGATAGGTCTGATGGGGAATGTGATTCCTCTGGCTCTACTTCCCGCTCCTCTTCAGATAGCGACTCAGGAGGTTACCAGTGCTTCCCGATCGAAAATATGAAGAAATTGGTTAAGGTGGTACGAACCACTATGAGCATCCCAGATGAGAAACCTGAAAAATCTATTCAGGATCAGATGTTCGGGAGCAGAAAAAACGGCGCTCCTTCCTGGTGGTGGATAGAGTTCAAGCTTTGATTTCCAGGGAATGGAAGAAGCCTGATAAGAA
This sequence comes from Anomaloglossus baeobatrachus, assembly GCF_048569485.1. Lineage (NCBI taxonomy): Eukaryota > Metazoa > Chordata > Amphibia > Anura > Aromobatidae > Anomaloglossus > Anomaloglossus baeobatrachus. The sequence continues at coordinate 427,483,877 of NC_134354.1, read as the reverse complement.
GCGTTCCCTTCCAGGCGCCTTTAAGAGGAAATATCCGTTTGAGGAGGCCTCCTGCTCCACCTGGGATAAGGCTCCAAAATTGGATGTTGCGGTCGCCAAAGCGTCCAGAAAATTTGCCTTACCATTTGAGGACATGGGTTCATTGAAAGATCCGTTGGATAAAAAGGCGAATCACTTCCTGAAGAATACCTGGGAAGCTTCTGCTGGAGGACTGAGACCCGCCATTGCTGCTACGTGTACGGCTAGATCCCTGACTATATGGATAGATGAACTGAAAGACCAGTTTAGATCAAGGGCACTTAAGGAAGAGATTGGTTCCTCCCTCTCCAAATTGTGAGGAGCAGCGGCCTTGCTTGCGGACGCCTCGGCGGACTCCACTAAGTTGGCTGCAAAGTCAGCGTCCCTCTCCAATGTGGCTAGAAGAGCACTTTGGTTGAAATGCTGGCCGAGGGATATGCAAACTAAGTGTAAACTTTGCAATATCCCTTGTCAAGGGGAATATCTGTTTGGACCGGTCCTGGATGTTATCCTGGAGAAGGCTAGCGACAAGACAAGTGGCTTTCCCTTTTTGTCCTTCTCGTCGTCAAGGCGGTCCTTTCGGAAGAAGCCAGTTCGCCGGAACACCCAGCCAAGGGATTGGAATACCTGGTCCGATAGAAAGAAACCGGGAAAGGGGTTCATGTTCAAGGGGCCCTCAAAAGATCAGCATAAGTCATCCAAGTGACTCGCTTTCCCAGGTCGGAGGGAGACTCTCTCAGTTCCTTCCGGCTTGGGAAAATATTTCATCCAGTTCATGGATCCTGGGCCTAATAAAATCAGGTCTCCGGCTCCCCTTCCATCACCCTCCTCCTCAACGATTCCTGGTTACCCCTCTCCGTCGTTCTCCTGCTGAACAGCTAGCTTTGGAAGCAGAGATCCAACACCTCCTCTTCAAGGGGGTTCTGATGAAAGTTCCCACACAAGAACAAGGGGACGGATTCTACTCCACCCTCTTTCTGGTGAGGAAGCCCGACTGGTCCTATTGCACCATCATCAACCTGAAGCCTTCAACCAGTTCCTTCGCATCGACAGCTTCAAGATGGAGTCCGTGAGGTCCATTGTGAAATATCTGTATCCCCAATGTCACATGGCAGTCATAGACTTAAGCGATGCAAACTATCATGTCCCGATCCACTCTCTCTTCCAATGCTTCCTCAGAGTAGCCATACACATGGGCAGTCGGGTCTGCCATTTTCAATACAGAACCCTCCCCTTTTGGTCTGGCCATCGCCCTGAGAATATTAACAAAGCTAATAGCGGAAGTATCCGTATATCTGTGTCAGAGGGAAGTCCTTCTAATTCCTTATCTGGATGACTTCTTGATTGTGGGCACCTCAGCCCGCCATTGTGCAATACTTCTGCGACAGGTGCAAGCCTCCCTGCGGGAGTTGGCCTGGTTGATCAACACAGAAAAGTCCAGGTTAATCCCATCCAAGGTTCAGCTGTTTCTGGGACTCACTTGGGACTCAAACACTCAGATGTGTCATCTACCACACTCCAAGGTGGAAGCCCTCCAGTCCCAGATAGACCGGACTCTGCAGCGCAAGCACGTCTCTCAGGAGTGCGATGTCACTTCTTGGCTCCTTTGCTGCGGCCATCCCGGCTGTCTGATGGGCTCAGTCACACACGAGGGTCCTACAGTGGAACGTCTTGCAGCATCAGACTGCTCTCGGGGATCGTCTGTACAGTCTCATAGTTATCGGCCCTTACACGCTCCAGTCCCTCTATTGGTGGCTGTATCCCGTCAACTTAGAAAGGGGGGTGCCTTGGCTGGTACGAGAGCCAGTGGTGGTGACCACCAATGCCAGCCTCTATGGTTGGGATGCACATTTGGACACTCAGTTTATTCAGGGGCGATGGTCTGGAGGAGAAGCTCAAAGTTCCTCGAATACAAGGGAATTGCTGGCGGTGGAAAAGGCGTTAGGTCGTTTCCTCTCGTCCTTGATGGGTCGCCCTGTAAAAATCCTGACAGACAACCAGGCGACAGTGGCATATCCCAACCACCAGGGGGGTACTCACTGCAGGCATCTTATGTCCATCACAAGCAGAATCATGTCTCTGGCAGAGGCTCACCTAGACTCCCTATCGGCAATGCACATCCGAGGGAAGGTGAACATTATGGCGGATTTTCTCAGTCGCAACCGGTTTCACCAAGGCGAATGGTCTTTAGTCCGTTTTCACCAGGATAACGGAGATGTGGTGGGTACCCGAGATAGATCTATTTGCGACCAGAACCAACAGGAAGGTTCCCCAATTCTGTTCCCTGGATCCGAGGGATCGTCCCCACTCAGTAGATGCCCTATTGCTCAGATGGGACTTCCACCTCGCATATACCTTCCCTACGATCACCCTCCTTCCTGCGGTACTCAGGAAGATACGGGAGGATCAAGCAGCAGTGATTCTCATAGTCCCCTTTTGGCCAAAGAGACCTTGATTTTATTGGCTGACCAACCTGTCCATAACCAATCCATGGGTTCTTCCGGACCTACCAGATTTCCTGTCCCAGGGTCCAGCCTTCCACCCACAGAACACCAGATTACATCTGACGGCGTGGTGCTTGAGGGGTTACTGTTAGGCGGCAAGGGGTTTTCTCCAGGTCTCATCTCCACCTTGATGTAGTGTCGGAAGCCTGTCACTACACTTATCTATGGGCGCATTTGGAACAAATTCTTGGCCTCCACGGGTGCAGATCCTGCTAAGCCTGCTCCTGTCCCAGTTATCTTAGGATTCCTGCAAAGGGGTTGGGAACTTGGTCTGTCGGTTAGTACCCTTAAAGTGCAAGTTTCCACGTTGAGTGCGTTGTATAACCATGCCCTGGCCGGAGATCCCTGGGTGTCTAGGTTCATTAGAGCCTGTGGTAGGTCTAAACCTTGGTGCAGCATGGCCCTACCGTCCTGAGACCTTAACTTAGTCCTCCCGGCCTTAACACAGCCCTCGTTTGAGCCCTTAGATTCCATCTCACTCAAACATATGTCCCTAAAAACGATTCTCCTGGTCGCCCTCACTTCAGAAGGGAGGAGGGATAAGTCTGTTTGTAGTCTTCCAGGGTTGTTGGAAGGGGCTTAAGGCTTCCAAGTCCACCTTGGCCAGGTGGATCAGGGATGCCATCTCCATTGCTTACACAGCCAGGTGTGAAGCCGTACCTCCTGGTCTGAAGGCGCACTCCACACAAGCAATGGCATCTTCCTGGGCGGAGAGATCAGAGGTCTCCATCGAGCAAATATGCAAGGCGGCAACCTAGTCTTCTTCGTCCACCTTTTTTAATCACTATCGCCTTGATTTGTCATTCACCGACATCACCTTTGGGAGACGGGTTCTGCAGACTGTTGTCCCTCCCTAGATCTTCCTCTATGTAATTCTCTCGTGGTGCCGTCATGGGTGCTGGAAAAATACGTAATTACTTACCGGTAATGTGTTTTTTCTGAACCCATGACGGCACTCTTACATTCCCTCCCTGCACTTAGATGTTGATAGTTTACTTCCTTTTTCGCTCCTCTCCACTGGGCAGTTACGGTGCCGGGGTATGTCTTAACGATGTTCCTTTTTTCGGAGGTCCTGTCATGCTCGGTAATCAACTGATGCGGGGAGAGGTGCCGTCCCTTTTTATTCTGGAGGATTCCTGTCCTTGAAGGGCGGATCCCCTCTCTCATGGCGCTGTCATGGGTTCAGAAAAAACACATTACCAGTAAGTAATTACGTATTTTTTTGTCATTACACTATTGGGCTCCATTGGGGCAGGTAAGTAGATAGTGACTACTTACCTGCCCTGCTGTCAGCCCCTCTTCCCCGGCTCAGAGCGGTCATGTGACCGCTCCTGCCGTGATTTTGCAGCTTCCTGTGATGTCATGACGACTGGGCATGCGCTTATGCTGCATTGTCGACGGGCATTCCCAGCCGACATCATGTAGCCGCCCTGCTGGGCTGGTACATGGCTCCAGAGTCCCCGCCCTCCTCCCTGCACCCTCCCCCCCCTCCTCCCTGCACCCTCTCCACATTCCATAGTGCAGGGGTCTCACTGCCTGTATGCTGCAAGCAGCCCCTGATGCTGCTGGCAGCGCGGAGGCAGTGGCCCCCTTGCTGAATGCTGCTTGTGCTGGGGCCAGTCAGCGCTGTATATCAGATGACTGATTCCCGGGCGCTCTGCAGATGGGAGCGCTGTATACAGCTATGATCAGCCGCCGGCCATTCAGAGGCCAGCAGCAGATCATTGTAGTAGCGTATACAGAGCTCTGCTCTGCAGAACTCCCGGGAATCTGCATCTGATATAAACCGCTGACTATACAGCCCCCTGCAGAGGCTGTGATCAGCAAGGGGGCTGCGGCTGCATGAGGCAGGAAACGTCACGGAGGGAACGAGGACAGGTGAGAAAGATTTGTGTTTGTTTTTTTTTTGTGTGTGAAGAATGGCAGACTAGGGGGCAATTCTACAGGACAGAGCACTGCTACAAGAAGAGGAGGAAAGGGGCTATTACTACAGGATGGGCACAAGGAAAGGGGACATTAATATAGTATGGGGACAGGGACGGGCATATTACTATATTATATGTGCGGTGGATGTGAGGATCACTGCTCTGTACTACCAATGATTGGAAATACAGAGCAGTGATATTGTGCTGCCTCTGCAGCGGTCGAACCACTCGGATCCGGGGTCTGCTGTGGCTCGAGGGTCTCCGGACCCAGGGGCTTACGGCCACTTCAAATGCAAATGGGGTATTTACAGGGGGTAAGAGTTCGTGAAGCCACCTGTGGTTCGCGATAAGGGGAGTACCGCCGCTGCTGATGGGAGTACCCGGGGAAGATGGAGTGGGGCAGCCAAATGACGTTCCCTCCACGGGTAGGGGAGGCCCCGGGACTCTGGATGGTATGGAGGTGTAGGGGAGCGTGGTGCAGATTGGAAGCAGAGGAGGACAGCGTACTCACTCAGGAAGTGTTGGTAGTGATGCGACCGCAAAGCAGACTCTGACACAAAGGTAAACTGAGTCTCTGGGTGCCACTGCCACTTCAGGGGAGCCCATCCGGGAGTCCACTCCCTTTGGTATTGCTGATGGTCTGTGCCTTGCCTCCATGCACTGTATTTTAGATGTTCTGAGTGACCCCTGTGCTTGAAGCTGTCGGGGTCCCGCTCCCCACTGTTAAGTAGGGAAGCTGTGCTCTTGATGGCTGACACTTGGGATTTCAGTGGGCCGCATAAGCTGGAAAGACCTATCCCCCTCGTTGTGTTGATGTCTTCGATCTCTGAGCTCTTGGGGAAAGTACATAAAGATACTATCATCCACAGGTTAATTATCAGGTTGTGTGAAGCTACTCCTCGATCTAGGGTCCAGTACCCCGCCGTGCTCTGTACCGGTTTGGTTACTAGGTACTCCGGTGCCAACCGTTCCCCAAAACTAAGCCTGGCACCTTTCTCCAATACCCTGCGACCAGGTCTCCGACTCCTTCAGTCCCAGACCACCGTCTGCGACCTAGCCAAGGTCTCCTAGGGAGCTCCAACTCCCTCTAGCTCCTCACTCTCTGAGGGCTACCACTCAACTGACTCTGCCCCTCCCACCAGTCTGTCTGACCCCTCGGCGGGTGGCCCTGTTCCAGCTAGAAAACTCACTGGTGTGCCTGACAGGGTGTGGTGTGAGGTGTAACTAGGATTTGCATGCTGATGGAGCAATACCAAAAGTTAGTATTCCAGAACCATGAGGGGTTGAGTCCCACACCAGACAAGAAAGACGTGCAGTACCCTGTGACACCCTGACTAGTTCAGGGGCGTCACAATATCTCATCTGTAACAGCACAATCACCTCACATCACATCCACCTCACATATAATATAGTGATGTGTCCATCTTTGCTGGAGCGATAAGAGGTCAGTGCTGACTGACAGCCAATGAGTGTGCAGAGGGTGGGGCTGGACAGGGAGGCCGAGATCTTAACCGACCAGGGAACCCCATTTATGTCCAACATCATAAAGGAACTCAGCAGGTTATTAAAGTCAAATAATTGCACACATCAATATATCATACTCAAACAGACATCCTGGTTGAAAGTTTAACAAAATGTTAAAAAACATGCTAAAAAGGGCTGTATCCAAGGATGGGAAGGACTGGAACATCTTGTTGTTCTATTTATTGTTTGTAGTACAAGAGATGCCAACGGCATCCACGAGGTTCTCATCCTTCGAGCTATTGTACGGCAGACATCCCTGGGGGTTGCTAGATGTAGCTAAAGAGACATGGGAGCACCAGCCCACACTACATAAAGAGTTTGAAATAGGTTGTTGAAAAAAGACCTAGGTCCAACTACTTTAACCTTCCTCCACCAATTATATATTTTGCCACTAAATTATTTATAACTGACAATGTTGTGTGCACTGAGGAAATCATCCAGCCCTTTTTTGAAAGTTGTTATAGTGTCTGCCATTACTACCTCTCGTGGTAGGGCATTCCACCACAATCTGACTACCCTAACTATAAAGAACCCTTTCCTATTTAGCTGCTGAAATCTCCTATCTTCCACCCACAGTGAGAGCCCCCTGGTCATTAGTATTGTTTTTGGAAGGAATCAGTCATGTCCCCTTCCTTTGTATTGACCACACATGTATTTATACATAGAAATGAGATCTTCTCTGAGATGTCTTTTTTCTTAGTTTAAACAAATAATGTGTATCCCAGAGTGTGTTGCTAAGATGCAGGAAAGAATGGAGACAGTTCCACCACTTGTATAGGAGCATATAGAGGCAGCACAACTACATCAAAGTTGGGTCTATAACCGGGCAGCTCAGGTAAGAAACTTTAACCCTGGGGACCGGGTACTGGTACTTGTGCTCACTGTAGACAGCAAATTCCTTGCAAGATGGCAGAGTTCCTATGAGATAATAGAGAAGGTGGGGCCAGTAAACTACAAGGTACGCAAACCAGGGCTAAGAAAACTAGAATAGGTTTACCATGTCAATTTGCTGAAGTCTTGGAAGGGATACAGACAGTCAATGGATTTCCAGCTGGGAAGGCTCAGTTACCTCCAGTGGTTTCATTGTCCCCTAAGCAGGTTCAGGAGGCTCGGGAGTTTGTTAGTCGCAATACGGATGTTTTCTTGGAACTCCTTGGATATATCTCCGTAATCTCAACATGACCTTGTTACTGAGCCCCAGGCCAAAGTCTGACTAAAGCCATATAGAGTCCCTAAGGCTCTGCGTCAAGCCATCTCAGACGAGGTGAAGTCAATGCTACAGCTAGGGGTCATTGAGGAGCCCCAGAGTGAGTGGTCTAGCCCAATAGTCCTAATATCTAATCCAGATAGAATGCTCCAGTTCTGTAATGATTTCTGAATACTTAACAAAATATCATATTTTGATGCCTAAACCATAACCCGGGTGAATGTATTAATAGAGAGGTTGGAGAAAGTTTGGTACTTTTCGACCAAGGACCTCACAAAGGGGTACTGGGAGGTGCCCCTGACGGAGGCCACCAAGGTGAAGATGTCCTTTGTAATGCGCAAAAGGCTGTATCAGTAGTATAAGGTATTACTTTTTGGTGCACCAGCGACATTCCAATAGTTAATGGATGTCATACTCTGTCCAAATTGCCGATACGCCACAGCCTACCTTGATGACTGTGTGGTATATAGAGCGAATTGAGAGAGTCACTTTCCAAAGGTTCACTCTGTAGTGGACTCTCTCCAACAAGCAGGGCTAACCGCCAGACCGAAATATGTACTTTAGAGGTGAAAGAAGCTCAGTATCTTGGGTATATCATTCAGCAAGGAGTCCTCAAACCCTAGGTAGACAAGATAGAGGTGATTAAGAACTGGCCTCTTTCACTCACAACGAAGCAAGATCTTTCTTGGGGTTGGTCGTGTATTACAGGCGGTTTATTCCCAACTTTGCCACGCTGTCAGCTCCATTGTCACACTGCCTAAAAAGGAAAAATATCCTTAATGGTCTGCAGGAATAATGAGGCTGAGGAGGCGTTTGTGTCATTGAAGTCCGTGTTGTGTGGAATACCTGTTCTGATTACTAACGATACGCAAACCCGTGGAAGTTCAGTTCAGCTGGACTTTAGATAAAATTCGATTTGAGACATGGACCTGAACCCCAATGGAAGTCACTAATTGGGCAGTTTGGGTCTTTGCCCACTTGCAGCCAGCCATAAACAGGTCACAATTGTTTTTGTTTGGTGCACTCTACATCCAATCATGATGTTGTTACCCCCATTGCGAGCTGATCAAATACTGCAAGCGGTTCGCAATGGGCTGAGCACAGAGTATACCCAAGCACAGCGATGCTCGTGTGAGTGGTTTGCATACGTAAAGTATCCGAACTCCAAACCTGAACTCTGCTTTTTTTTGGTAAAGTCTGTGTTCAGTATGAACACCGAACCCTGGGTTCGCTAATCTTTACTGATTACATTCAAGTTTAAAAAAAGAGTTTGTCATACAGACAGACGCATCAGAGGCAGGTCTAGGGGCAGTGCTGTCTTAGGAAATTAATGAGGAAGAGCATTTCATTGTTTTTCTAGGCCGGAAGCTTACCCCATCCGAAACCAGGTACAGTATAGTGGAGAGGGGTGCCTCCTTATTAAGTGGGCACTCAAGTCTCTCCGCTTTTTGTTAGGGAGAACATTTTGCTTGTTGACTGATCATTACCCACTGACAGTGGAGGAGTCAGGCCAAGTAAAAGAATGTTTGGGTCACCAGGTGGTTCCTGTCCCTGAGAAAGTTCAAGTTTACAGTGGAACATTGGGCAAGTAAATTGCAGGGTAATTATCACGGGGTGTAAAATGACAAAATAGGGACACCTATACTGGCCATCATACTGGGCTCCCTGTGCTGTCCCTTTTCCCAGAGGTAGGCTTGATGGTAGCCAGGTATAAGCCCCCAGTGTGACCTTGACTCCTGTTAAAGCCCTGTTCTTACTCCCCTTCCCCCTTGGGTGGGCTGGACACCGTAAAAAAAAACAAAAATGACATAGACAGGGGAAAAAGCTAAGTACATACACATTTCAAATAAACACAAAGGAGAGACTATACGTGTACGAGAGGGAATAACGTATAAGGAAGAAAGTAAACGCACAATGGGGAAACTTCCACACCTCTCAAACAGCAAACTACAGGTCGCTAAAAATAGGTTTGCCACAAGACCGGAATCGCAAGAGCATGAGCTGAAGCTATTATTGGCAGCAAACTCCCCAGCCTTAAATAGGGAGGAGACAGCTGAATAGGGATTAGCAACCTGAGTCTCCAATAGCCGCACACCACTCCACAGGAAGAACTCCTGCAGGACTGGAAACCAGTGGAAAAGACTCAACTGACGCCCGGCTGAGGCTAAACAAGAAGGAGACCTCAGTTTGCCTTGTGGACTCTATAATATGAATAGAGGCCATCGCTGATGCGATAGCCCATGAATGTGGATCTGAACACCGCATGACAGTACCTCTTCCTTTTCGAGGGGCCACTGGACAATCAGGCCCAACTGACCGAGGTCTCTCTAGATGTCTGTGATGGAAAGCACTGACCAGGTGATCTGCATAACGTCAGATGCTGGCATCCAAGTCCTCTCCTCAGGACCATAACCCCGCCAGTGCACCAGATATTTAAGGGAATGATGCACCACCTGAGAATCAATAATTCTGGACACCTCAAACTCTAGTGCACAGTCAACCAGAACAGGAATAGGAGGGGTGGGTGGCAGGGTTCCCAAACCCACAAATCTCTTCAAAAGAGATTTATGGAACACATTGTGGATCTTGAACACAGCTGTCAAAGCCAACCGATAGGCCAGTGGATTGATAATGGCAGAGTTTTTCAATGGACCAATAAAATGAGGACCCAACTTAAGAGAGGGTACCTTCAGTTTAATTTTTTCGTGGATAACCACACCCAATCACTTACTCTCAGGTCCAGACCAGGCACACGTCTACAGTCAGTCACACACTTATATCTAGAGCTCATGCTACATAAGTGCTGCTGAACATTGCTCCATGTAGAGAATAAAACATACACTGCCTGATCCTCCTCCAGTATTCCAGAAGAGTGACTCCTATGCAAAGAACAAAACTGAGGATGTGGATCATAAACATACAAAAAGGTGATACCCCAGAGGACTCATGATGGTGGTTATTGATCACAAATTCTGCCAGAGGACGGAACGACGACCGCTCCTCCTGACTATCGGATAGAAAACAGTGTAAATACAGTTCTAGGTTTTGATTCATATGCTCCGTCTGACCATTGGACTGTGGGTGGAAAGCTGAAGAGTGCGACAACTTGATCCCCAATCAAGAGCAGAATGCTTTCCAAAGTTTGCGATTAACTGGATACCCCTATCTGATGTCGGACAGAAATCCAAGGAATCTCTCAATTTCGCAAATAAAAACCTGGGCTAGCGTCTTGGCATTAGGTAGAGATGGTAGGGCAATAAAGTGGGTCATTTTTGAGAACCTGTCCTCCACCACTAAAATAACCATGTTGCCAGCAGAGAGGGCAAATCCGTAATAAAATCTATGGATATACCCGTCTAGGGTTTGCTAGGTATACCTAAAGGTAGCAAACACCTAGACGGATGGGAGTGAGAGTGTTTGAACTGTGAACAGACGGTACATGTGGACACATAGGATACCATATCCATATGGATCTTAGGCCACCAAAAACGATGCACTAAAATCTAAATGTACCATTCACCTCACGGTGACCATCATGAACCAAATCATGGTGCTCCCCAAAACATTAAAGGGAATCTGTCACCCCTTTTCACAATTTTAAACTATTACTATGGGCATACAGGTAATAGAATGGTGACGGTAGTCTTACCTGTATGCCTCATAGCAAATGTCTTGTTCCAGAAACATTACCTTAGATTGCCATATGCAAATTGGCTCTTCCAGCCTACCGGGCGTTTGCTGTCCAGAGAAATCCCCATCTTCGTGCTTCATTATCCTTCATGTCACCTCCTCTCAGCATCACTGTGTCTGTGACTTTTTTTTCAAGCTGGCAAATGCTACGTGTGCACAGTAAAGTCTTCTGCAAGAGTTCACTCACCTCATTGAATCTACTGCACATACGCCGGGGAGTCAGGGTTATGTCCGGTATCGGCGAGCTGTCCAAAGGTTTCCTCCCGACTTCCTGCCTGTGTGTGTGTGTGTGTGTGTGTGTATTATATGTAGTGAAGGTGTTTCTCTGCTAAGGGCACAGGACTACCTCACCGCATCAATGGAACTATGAATGGAGCCATGTACTGTAAAATCCTGAGTGACAACCTCGTTCCCTCCGCCAGGACATTTAAAATCTCAATTATTTAGAGATGATCTGCAAAGAGGAGTGGACCAAAATTCCTCCTGACATGTGAGCAAACCTCAGTATCAACTAGAAAAAAAACTTCTGACTGCTGTGCTTGCTAACAAGCGTTTTGCCACCAAATATTGTCTTGTTTACCAGAGGGATCAAATATCAAACTTGCTTTTTTGATGTCTTGGTCCTGAGGAAGAGGTTTCGACCTCGAAACGCATAGACCGATGAAATAAAAAAGATATCTATTCATCAACATCTCTACACTTTCATTTGGCTGATGCGCGGCATTAACTCCTTCTCTACTCCGGTTTGAGTATTGCATTGCTGAAATAAGTTAACTTTTTGATGATATTCTAATTTATCGAGATGTACTTGTACATACACACACACACACATCAGATTGGGCAAAGACAAACATTCAGATATTTAGCGCTTACCTGTGTGAGCTTGCAGGCAGGAAGTCTGCAGGACACCTTTGGAAAGCCCGCAGATAGCAGAAGTAGATTCAATGAGGTGAGTGAACTCCTGCTGAAGAAGACTTTACTGTGCAAATGTTGCGCCCCTGAGGCTTCTGTCGCCACAGGGTACTGGATCTCACTTAAGGTGCAGTACTCATCCCGGAGCCAGAGGAGGTCAGTACCAGTTCCACCACGCACCAAATCATCCACACAACCAGGTTAGCTTCCCCGCTGGGGACTGGCTAGGGTAGGGTCTTAAGGCAGTCACCAAACATGGAGTGCTGCCACCCACCAGCGACATGGATGTTTTGGGGAGCACCATGATTCGGTTTTTGCTGGTCACCCTGGGGTGAACGGTACATATAGATTTTAGTGCATCGTTTTTGGCAGCCTAAAATCCATATGGATGTGGTGTCCTATGTGTCCGCATGTACCGACTGTGCGCTGTTCAAACATTCGCACTCCCATCTGTCTTGGTGTTTGCTACCTTTAGGTATACCTAGATACAACAAAAATACCTAAAATATAACTTTTAATAGTTCCTCTAAAAATAGGGAAGGATCACCTTGCCTATACATAAAATAAATAGTCAGCTTCAGAGTTTTACAAGTCGCAAAGTCCTCCAATGACAAAAAAGGGGACTAGCATACCCTGTCGCGTGCTATTACACCAGAAAAACAGATGGTGCTGGCAGGTGTTACATTAAACCGAGATGGCAAAAAGTTGATTCATTCATAAAACTGCTCACTCCATACGATATCCACAATGTGGCAGTAGTATTAATAACAAGCAACACCACCCTCCAGTTGATAACGAGGGGGTTAAATGATCATAACACTCACAGGTGTTTAATCAAAAAAACAACTAATGCTCCAACACCCGGATTACAAACAGCAATGTCCAGGGATTATAGTAATGAAAACATTACCCTAGCATTGTCTGAAAAAATGAAACAATCTCACCCAATTGCTGGTGTGTGTAGTTTCCCAGAGGTCAGTTTGTCCTCATACTCAGCGTTTCCACAGACCCTCACAAAACAGGTCTGGGACCCCCTTAGAATGGACTCACTGTCCTCTCCCAAAATCTCCTTCTCCCTTCTCTTTAGGTATACCTAGCAAACCTTGGATGGATATATCCATAGATTTTATTACGGATCTGATTCTGCACCCCTCTGCTGGCAAGACAGTTATTTTAGTGGTGGTGGACTGGTTCTCAACAATGACCCACTTTGTTGCCCTACCATCTCTACCTAATGCCAAGATGCTAGCCCAGGTTTTTATTTGCAAAGTTGTCAGACTCCTTGGATTTCTGTCCGACATCATATCAGATAGGGGTACGCACACATACATGCACACATAATATACACACACACACACAGGAGACACATACACATACACACATACCCACACACACACATGGGCAGGAAGTCGGGAGGACACCTTTGGACAGCTCACCGATATCGGACATTGCCCTGACTCCCCGGCGCATGCGCAGTAGATTTAATGGGGTGAGTGAACTCATGCAGAAGAAGACTTTACTGCGCATGCGAGCATTTGGAAGCTTGAAAAAAATGTTAGACACTGACGCTGAGAGGAGATGACATGAAGGATAATGAAGCACAAAGGTGGGGATTTCTTCTGGACAGCAAACACACGGTAGCCTGGAAGAACTAATTTGCATATGGCAATCTAAGGTAATATTTCTGGAACAAGGCATCTGCTATGAGGCATACAAGTAAGACTACTTTCACCATCCCACTACCTGTATGCTCATAGTAATAGTTTAAAATGGTCAGAGGGGGTGACAAATTCCCTTTTAAGCCGAAGGTTCAGAAAAAAAAAATACTTATTTGCTGAAACTCCGTTTGGTGCCTCATCCTGGGTGTCAGCAATCTCAGACTCTACCTAAGTTCTGAGTGCTGTTACAACTACCCCTTTCTGTAAATGGGTATCGGTTCTTAGCTCCCCCATCCACCCTGGGGCACAGCTCCCCACATGTAGAGCTGGGCCCCAGGGCGGATGGGGGTGCCAGTAGTAGTCTATGATGGTGGGGACAGGCGAATAATGGAGCGACACAGGGATGCAGTCTCAAGGTTTTTACACACTGTAGCCAGTTACACACCCCAGGGACCACCTTTGGAGTGCCGGGATTCACCGTGATGGGCTCTAGCTGATCGCGGGTAGTTCGGAGGTCGAGTCCGGTGCACCTTTCTTAAGTGTCTCTTTACTGGTCATCTCTGTGCTTGCTTTGCCCTCCTGCCTTGCGCCCTCGCTCACTGAACCCTGTATCCGTGCCCGTGAACCCTATGGGATGGCGTGAAGCTCTATCCCTTCGTCCTTTTGGGGTCACCTTCCAGTGAATTTGTGGCGGTGGTAGCTTCGGTGCGTGCAGACACCTCAGCCGTTGGTTTTGCTAGCGTAGCCTGTAGTTTATATTCCTCTAGCCTAGGGACCAACCCCCATGATGCGACCCAGTCCTTCCACTTATAGAGTGTGTGGAACAAGGCCACAAGAGGTTAGCTCCTGTGGTCTCCAGGCCGCGGGTCTTCGCTCCTACACTCCTCAGACTGACTAACTCCACACTTAACTGTTATGATCCGGAACCATGGAAGACCACCATAAATCATTGGTAAAAGGTGACAAGAGCATTGGCAACTAATCTGGCCACCATCCCCTTACTAACCATCACAGCTAGAAGTAGTCGTGGGGTGAACTAACAACCTGTGCACCGCGAACCCATCCGGAGAACTAGCTATCCTAAAGGAAGGAAAGATGAATAACTCTCTGCCTCAGAAAATAGATAAAGAATAGCAAGCCCCCACATTCAAAGACTGCGGTGATATAGGAAAACACAATACACAGATAGATGATAGGATTAGCAAAAGGTGAGGCCCCCACTGACTAAAATAGGAAAGGACAGGAAAGGGGCTGATGGTGGCCAGAGAAAAACCCTGCAAAATTCCAAATTCCTGATAGTACAAAAAGACCCTCAGATCGCACGATCTGCACTCCGTCCTATACCAGGCGCTCTTGTCATACCAATGAACAGAAAACAAGAATCATTACAAATTCAAAAAGCCACAAACACATGGACTTATAGGAGCTATACTCCAAACATAACTGCAGGGAGTTTCACAGCTAAGCAACTGAGAGGGAAGATCTCTGCATGCAAATAAACTGAAAACAACCACAGTAAATGACAAACTCAGATAAGAGTAAAAGAACCAAACAACAAATAAAGAGCAAAGCACTTATCTGGGGTAGATGTGGTGTGGAGCAGAATGAAGCAGGCTGGTGAACAAAGAACAACTGACATCCGACATAGCCTGCTATCAAACCAGGATTTAAATAAGCAGAGAGTTAGCAATGGAAACGCCCTTTGCTCAACACACCTGGTCTATGTCCAAACCATTCTTGGCCACAAGAGGGAGCCTCCCAGCAGCCAAAGCATAACTGACATTCACAACACTTAACACTGTGTTCCTACTTTGTACTATGTGTTCCCACTCCTACGACTCCACCTCACCTGCCTGGCTTCGGGTATATTCACGACCTCTGCCATGTCTGACGAGTTGTTTCTGAGCCAGGGTGTCGTGCTTTGTGTGAACCGGTGTTGACCTCCTCCTTACCCAAGATGGAATACCACACCTCTGGCTGAGGTGCAGTACCTCTGTGGCGACTGAAGTCTCAGGGGTGCCACATTAAGATTTTGGACTTTATTATAATATCAGGCTTTTGCTCTACTATCCTGTTGAAAATTATGATGTATGACAAATGTCCTTGGCATTGTGTCTTTTCTCCAGTACTTCTTGTGAAAATGTATGAAAATACCAGTAACAAATAGTATCAATAAAAACATCAGGTCTCCCTGCAAAAAAAGCCAAGTTATTTCAAGGCTGTATGAACCGCAAAAAAATACATGTCTTGGGAAATGGCAACACAAGCAAAATAGTTTTTTGTTTTACAAATTTCAGATTTTTTTTCACTGGTAAAATTAAATAAAAAAAAGTAAATTTGGTGTTGATGCAATAATACTGATCTGAAAAATAATATTTCCAGCTCTTTTTAACTCTACGATCAGCACCAAACTCCCCCCCCCCCAAAAAAAAAAGATTAATTGCTTTTTTTTCCACAATTTCATCTCACTTGGAATTCTTCCCCCATTTTCCAATACATAATATGGCAATATGAATGGTGTCGTTTCAAAGTTCAACTCGTACCACAAAAAAAACAATCCGTCAAAGAAAAAAGTTATGACTCTTTAATGGACTAGTATAGCAAAAAAGAGTTTATTATGCAAATAGCAAAGAAATGGTTAACTGCATGTCTGAGCCAGGACGTAAATTAAGATGGCTTAGGCCCGTTTGACACATCCGGCACTTCGCCGGATGCCGGATCTGGCACGCATGCAGTACAGTACATTCATTTACGGTGGAAGCGTGACACCATGCGGTTATGTGCTTCATGCAGAACCGCATTTGTCCACATGGTGTCACGCTTCCACTGTAAATAAATGTACTGTACTGGTATTGCATGCGTGCCAGATCCGGTATCCGGCGAAATGTCGGATGTGTCAAACGGGCCGTAAAAAAACTTATAAACGGGGCGTGGAACGGCAATGGAGGAGTGAGGACACTGATCACTCTAGCTCCCGTGCCCGGAGTGGCCCTAGACCCATTATAAAGCTACACACCCTGCTCCAAACACATTCAATGCCGGCCAGGAAGAAGAGGGATTACAGCAGACCGAGGAGTGACCACCCGGTGCCTTCCCCTGCAAGTATTCAGAGATTCCTTAGGAGCTCAAGCCTGGCTCCGTCGGATCTCAAAATGGCGACAGCGTCCTCTCCAGCTACAGCCCCTACATCTACCAGCGGGGAGGAGACCCGACATACAGAACGGCCGCAGGCACCCGGGACCTCCGCAGTAGACATAGCCTCTCAGAGACCAAGCAGCGGTGAGCAGCAGCCCAGCCTCAGCAGAGAGACACAACATGAGGGAAATCCCCTCTTACCTAAGATGGCCGCGCTGGACGGGGGTTCACCTCACCAGCCGATGGAGCAGGAGAACGGCAAACAGGACACACAGGACAGGGGTAAGATACAGGGAGAACCCCTGCTGCCTCAGCGAACGCAGTCCACAACAGTAGTAAAAGCAGCAGTTATGCCACTGCAGCCCCAGCAGCCAGAGCAGACATTCAGCTCCCCTGCTATAGCTCCTGCACCAACGGAGCTGGAGAGTGCTCCCGGTGCTCAGAATAAACACTCTGCTGCTGCCACCTATCTCACTGGCAATACACCTGGCCCTGCACTGTGTGACCCCTTGCTGGCTCCATACATGCAACACTCTGGACGGGTAACATTGGGACTTCCTCTTACACTGCCAGATATGTCAGGCAGTACCTTATTACAAGAGACCCCTTCCTCCCCAGAAAGAGGCACAACTCCTGTTGCTCTCAGATCTCCTCCACACAGCCTCACAGATGGAGATGCACAAATGGATACTCAGGAGGACTGCGTATGGGATGACCTCAAGGCACGAATTAGATCCATACCAACTAGAGAAGAAATGGAAAACTACATAACCAGATTGGAGGCCTCATATAAAGCAGAGTCAGCGTCTATAAAAGGAGAGATGCAACAGCTAAATGAACGCATGGCAACCTCTGAATCCTGCACGGCTTCTATCTCAACACAACTTGCTTCTCAAGCACAGGCCCTGTCTACGCAAGCTCTTCAGATTGAGCATTTGACAGGTCTGCTGGATGACTTAGAAAATAGGGGTAGGCGAAACAATATTAGGGTAAGGGGTATCCCTGAGTCTCTTGCCCCCCAAGATCTGGATGAATCTCTACGGTGCCTATTCAACTCCATATTAGGCCTCCCACGAGACTCTCGTCTGGAACTGGATAGGGCACACAGATCCCTGGGCCCTAAACCAGTAGAAGGCTCCAACCCACGGGATGTCATTTGCAGAGTGCGTAAATATAAAAAAAAAGAAGAGATCTTAAACAAGGCTCGACAGAAGGACCCCATTCTGTTTAAAAATACACCAGTCCAACTGTTGCCAGATTTATCCCGTCATACACTACAGAAACGCAAAGTCCTGAGACCTCTCCTGGATGTCCTCCGACAAAGGAATATCTTATACTCATGGGGATTTCCATTCAAATTACAGGTCCGACATGCTGGACTCCTACATGTGCTTCATTCTTTGAAAGATCTTCCAAGCTTCTGCGCGGCCCTTGAGATACCTATTGTACACATTCCGGTTACAGACTGGCCTTATGTTCACGGTACCTTTGGGATGGAGGCCAATGTTCCCCTGCCACAACGGGATGGGGCACGTAGGAGGAATCGAGGCTTCCAGAGAAGAAGAGAAAAGGAGTCTATCCCTATTGCCTCATCTGGAGACTCAGTTTATTGAGTTTATTGTTCCTTTCCCATATAGGCTTATGTCCGGCGCTAGGTGTGAAAAATGGTCTTTAGAGGTCCACGTAAAATGGCTTGGGGATAAAATATTGTCCTGATATATCTCATTATTTCACATGCCAGATAGTTATCCTGGGCTAAACATCCTTTAAAGGGATAAACGTTTTAATGTTTAGAGGTTTAAATGTTTACTAAGCTATTCAGGAATTGATGGAGCTAGGTGTGTTGCTGTTTTATTCAGATTTCAGTACTTTGTAGAATTCTTAAACTGGGTCGTGGGTCGGTCCGGGAGGAGCAGACCTCCGTTGAAAGCCTACCTCCCACTGGGGATCTACACACTGCGGGCAGGTGTAGATTATACTAACCCCCCGATTGTTGATTTACCTGTACTTTTCCTTTTTTGTACCTTCTATGTCTCTTGATAGACTATCCTATCTATCTTGCACATCTTACCTTCTTTGAGGGAGGCCCCCCTTTTTTCCCTTCCCCCTCCTTTTTTTTTTTCTTCTCTCTCTTTTCTTTTTCTTTTTCTTTTCCTCTCCTCCTTCTCTCTCCCCGCTCTCTCCTTCCCCTCTTCTTCTCTATCTTTGTCCACTTCTCTTTGTCTCCCTTCCCCTATCTTTCCCGGATCCCTTCACGCTCTCTGAAGCCCTTGGACCAACATGACCACCCTCAATTTTTGCTCTATTAACATACGGGGTTTTAATACTCCTCAAAAGCGTTCACAGGTCCTGTATTCTATGCACAAAAAAAAGGTTCAGATTCTTCTACTACAGGAGACGCATTTCAAGAAAGATCATGTACCCATACTACGAGATAGATTTTATCCAGTATGGTTTCACAGCGTTAACCCAGAGGCCAGATCTAAAGGAGTATCGATTGCACTCCATAAACACTTAGTGCACACCATAGTCGACTTCTGTATAGACGAGCAGGGTCGTTATATATTTCTTAAACTGAAGGTCGCAAATTCGATGTTTACAATCGCAAACTGGTACCTACCTAACACTAATCAGATCTCTACCTGTAGGGCCCTTCTGACGCAGCTATCTGATTTTGCAGAGGGGACATTGGTGGTTGGCGGTGACTTCAATTTTACTCTAGACCCAGCCATGGACTCCTCCACTGGACGGAGCAGTGTCCGCACTAAGGAACTTAGTGCCCTAAAGCGGACTTTTCACGCCCTCCGACTGATTGATGTATGGAGAATCCTAAACCCTCAAGGTAAGGACTACACATATTATTCCCCACCACACAACTCATACAGCAGGATAGACCTTTTTCTGGTAAGCCACGGAGTGTTGGCTTGGCATCCCATTACAGAGATAGGGGAAATTTTTTGGTCCGACCATGCCCCAGTCTACCTTTCCCTTCAGGTACCCTCCCTCCCACAGCGCTCATGGACCTGGAGGTTAAACAACAACTTACTCAAAGACAATCTCTGCCTAACGGAGTTGAGAGATTCAATCGACTCCTTCACGCAAGTCCATAGTTCTGACCCAACTTCTCAGCCTACCCATTGGGAGACCTTGAAGTGTGTCTTACGTGGAATACTGATTAAGCATGGCTCTAGGATCAAGAGGGAAAGAGCTGAAGAGATTGATAACTTGTTAACACAGATCCATGAGTTGGAAAATACACATAAACTGACACGTACCCCCACAGTTCTGGCTGACCTTGTCCTTAAACGAACTAACCTAAAAACCCTATTGGACCAGAAATTTCTCTACCATAGAGAGAGAGTCAAAAATTTTTATTATAATTCATCTGACAAATGTGGTCGTCCTTTGGCACGACTTTTGCATCCCCGGGCCAACACCTCATACATTCCATGCATCAACACCAAAGGAGACAAAACATATGATCCAACAGAGATCCTGGAGGTCTTTCGGTCCTACTACGAAGACCTATATAATATTAAAGGGCAGTATGCGGAGCTCCCACTCACTGACCTGGCAGATAGAATCGGGAGATATATACAAGAGACAGACTTGCCCTCCCTAGATAGCAATGTTATAGAGATCCTGGAGGAGGATATATCAGAATCCGAAATCTGTAACGCAATTCAAATTACTCCCTCAGGTAAATCCCCTGGCCCCGATGGGTTCACCCCGGCTTTTTACAAATTGCTTAAGGACCAATTAGCCCCGATAATGGCCAAAACATTTAATTCTATTGATGAAGACATAAGGCTAACCCCTCAGTCTCTGGAAGCACACATTAGCATGATCCCCAAACCGGGGAAAGACCAATTATTAGCTGCAAGCTATCGCCCTATCTCATTATTGAACGTAGATCTAAAACTTTACTCTAAGATTTTGGCTGATAGATTATCCCCTTTTCTGCCCTCCGTTAGTAACACAGACCAGGTGGGGTTTGTCAAGGGCCGCGAAGCAAGAGACAATACAATTAAAACTTTGTCTCTTATTGCTAAAGCTAAAAACAATTCGATCCCGCTGGGTCTCCTAGCCATCGATGCTGAGAAAGCCTTTGACAGAGTCCATTGGGGATTTCTGAGGGCAGCATTGGGTCAGTTGGGACTGGGACCCCGATTTATACAGAAAATTGGCGCTTTATATGATAACCCAACCGCTAAGGTCAGGGTTAATGGGGCTTTATCCTCCTCCTTTGCTATACGAAATGGGACCAGACAAGGCTGCCCCTTATCCCCGCTTTTGTATGTAGTCATCATGGAACACTTAGCTAACGCTCTCAGGGGGAATAGTAATATCAAAGGACTCAAGATCGGGGATGCCCATCATAAAATCGCATTATATGCAGATGATCTCCTGTTATACATCTCTCAACCTCATATATCGATCCCGTCTATAATGATGGAATTCGAACGATTCGGCCTCCTTAGTAACTTTAAAGTTAATCTATCAAAATCAGAAGCCTTAAATATCTCTTTGACCCAAACTGAAGTTTCCCGGGCAATGTCTAACTTCCCATTCAAATGGAGACCTTCGGCCATTAAATATTTGGGTATTTCAATCCCAGCGGACCTCTCCAAACTATATACACTTAATCACTTACCACTACTAGAAGGTACAATCAAGAACTTAAAGTCTTACGGGGGACTGAAATTGTCTTGGATGGGCAGGATGAATGTCATTAAAATGGATATCCTGCCACGCTTTTTGTACTACTTTCAAACCATCCCCATTTCTCCTCCCAGTAGTTTTTTTCGTACCCTTCAATCTGCTATTATCCGATTCATATGGGGTAAAATTAAACCAAGAATCAACTTACGCACTCTTACCCTTCCAAGGGAGTGTGGAGGAGCGGGCCTTCCTAACTTCAGAGTCTACATGCAGGCTTCAGCCTTGACCCGTATATTAGACTGGCATTTCAACAGTGACTCTAAGCAATAAATACGGGTAGAGCAAGAAGGACTGGAGATCCCTCTCAAACACCTCCCTTGGATACCTCCTTCAGATCTTCCTAGCGTGGGGATGCTTTCAAATTTTATCAAAGAAACGCTCAAAGTTAGTCACATAGTATCCAAAAAAATGTCGCCTCCACAGTCAGTTAGTCCCCTCGCTTCCTTATTCTATACTCCATCATTTCACCCTGGATATAAACAGAGAAGCTACTTCGGCTGGAGGGCGGAGGAAGACATCCGCTTGGGGCACATACTGATTGATGGTAAATTACCCTCATTCCAAACCTTTCGGACACAACTTCCGTCTAGAGGTTCACAATGGTTGGAGTTTCTCCAACTACGGGCATTTGTCTCTCCGGGGAGAACAGTTGATCGAGTCCGAGGCACTTGTAGTGCCTTTGAGGAACTGTTTATTAAAAACATCCCGCCTGAACACACAGTCTCCCTTCTGTACGGTATTCTTATCAGAGTTGGGGTCTCAGGCAAACGAGGTTACCAATTGGCTTGGGAAAAGGAGCTGAAGCAACACTTCTCTCCCGATGAGTGGAAGAAATGTTTCTTATTTACTCATAAATTGTCAGTCACGTGCTCTGCAGGGGAGAAAAATTTTAAGATTTTGACACGTTGGTACCAGTTTCCGTCTAAACTACATATTATATTCCCTTCAGTGTCTGCGATGTGCTGGAGATGTGGGCAAGACGTCGGTACAATGACGCATATCTGGTGGGAGTATGATGGAATAAAACAGTTTTGGGGAAAGGTTCTTGCTAATTATCAGCTTATAACTGGGAAAGCAGTGAATAACTGCCCCAAGATAGTCCTCCTCTCTATGTTACCACACTCAATCGCTTATCATAAGAGAGACATACTCCGCTTCTGCCTGGCGGCGGCGCGCTCCGTCATACCTAGGTACTGGAAGTCCTCCACGATCCCTCCTATCTCGGAGTGGTACTCTGAAATGGCAAACATATATAGGATGGAGGAGCTCTCTGCCGACATTGCGGGCACTAGAGACAAATTTTGCAGGACCTGGGGAGAATGGATCCTATTTAAAGATTCTTCAGATTTTGTTAAACTGTTTTGATGGAGCCATAACATCTTATTAGATTGGTGGAGTAAAGCATGGTCAGGGATGAACCGGACAAGAATGTAGTATCACCTGATTCTCAGACGACAGAGAGCGCCCCCCCACCCTAATCAAATCAAACTACCCACCATTTTCCCTTGTGTGTCTGCCTTCGTCTTCCCAGCTTACTCACGCTGCTACCTACCTCCCCCCCACTTCCCCTTCTAATTCCCTCCCTCCTCCCCCCTTTCTTTCCTTTTTCTTCTCTCTCTCTCTCTTCTCTTCTCCTTCCCTTTTCCTGGGTTCTCGTTGGAATCCAATTTGAAGAGGTTTATTGAGGTTTATAGATGAAAAGTGTTCACTATTCGGTCAAATTGAGATTGAGACAGATTGAGAAAACATGATTTCTTTACTATGCAATTTATAAAAAGTTTGACATGTCAGTCATTCAGTTTCACATGCTGTATATGTATAATATGATATGTTTACAATAAAAATAGATTGAACATAAAAAACTTATAAACAAGAATGGGTTCACTTACGAGATAATTTGCTTGCTGAGAGTTAAATCCTGGAGTCACACTTGCTTGTGACTCACATCACCCGGACCGGACGCCGGTTCTCCTGACAGGAGCATGTCAGCTGCATAGCAATACATGAATACGTTTCTGTCAGGAGAGCTGCCGGCCAGTCTGGGCGATGCAATCTTCACGCCACTCAGAAGGCCTAAGTTTTAGTAAGGCAGACTATAGAAATACATATGATAGCTGTCTGTCAGCTTTATAAGACCTTGTGTGAAGATGTCAAAGGAGTTTGTCAGAATACTTGAAAAACCTGTCATGGAATACAGGAAAGGAAGGCGCCAATAGGAGAAGGAAGTCGGGTCCAACAGGTGAGTAACAGTAATAAGGTACGCAGAAATTTGACCAAAAGCATCTTACTTTTTAATTTGGATATACTCTATATTCCTAGTTTTTCTTATTTAAAAGAAAATCATTTCTACTGGCACTGGGAGATCTCAATGATTGCAAAATACTTCTTCTACTACAGCACTCAGCACCTGCAAAGGAAACCACACAGAGATGTGTAATGTAACCAGGGCTGTATTTTGCCTTCGTGCTGCCCTAGGCACTTTAAGTGGTCGCGCCCCTTAGTGACAACGTAAAACTGAGTTTTCGCACACGACATCTGTTTAAGACAGATCTAGTCTGTAAAACACTTTAAAAAGTATCAATGAGAAACGAAGGGCACTAACCCCCCCCCAATGGGAATCACCACAGGCACATCAAAACATAGCATGAGTATAAAATATTCCCACCACACCGTCCCCACTTATATACTGTGACTGTCACACTGCCCCTAATAAACTACACACTGCCCCCCCTTATAAATTATACCCACCACACCTTCCTCAATTATGAAATATGGTCTGCACATTGACCTCACATCATGCTGCCCCCTCCTCACAATGTCCCATGCATGCTTCCCCCTCCTCACAATGTCCCATGCATGCTGCCCCCTCCTCACAATGTCCCATGCATGCTGCTCCCTCCTCACAATGTCCCATGCTTGCTGCTCCCTCCTCACAATGTCCCATGCATGCTGCTCCCTCCTCACAATGTCCTTATGCATGCTGCTCCCTCCTCACAATGTCCCATGCATGCTGGCCCCTCCTCACAATGTCCCATGCATGCTGCCCCCTCCTCACAATGTCCCATGCATGCTGCTCCCTCCTCACAGTGTCCCATGCATGCTGGCCCCTCCTCACAATGTCCCATGCATGCTGCTCCCTCCTCACAGTGTCCCATGCATGCTGGCCCCTCCTCACAATGTCCCATGCATGCTGCTCCCTCCTCACAGTGTCCCATGCATGCTGGCCCCTCCTCACAATGTCCCATGCATGCTGCCCCCTCCTCACAATGTCCCATGCATGCTGGTCCCTCCTCACAATGTCCCATGCATGCTGGCCCCTCCTCACAATGTCCCATGCATGCTGCTCCCTCCTCACAGTGTCCCATGCATGCTGGCCCCTCCTCACAATGTCCCATGCATGCTGCTCCCTCCTCACAATGTCCCATGCATGCTGGCCCCTCCTCACAATGTCCCATGCATGCTGCTCACTCCTCACAGTGTCCCATGCATGCTGCCCCCTCCTCACAGTGTCCCATGCATGCTGCGCCCTCCTCACAGTGTCCCATGCATGCTGCGCCCTCCTCACAGTGTCCCATGCATGCTGCCCCCTCCTCACAGTGTCCCATGCATGCTGCCCCCTCCTCACAGTGTCCCATGCATGCTGCCCCCTCCTCACAGTGTCCCATGCATGCTTCCCACTCCTCACAATGTCCCATGCATGCTGCCCCCTCCTCAGTGTCCCATGCATGCTGCCCCCTCCTCACAATGTCCCATGCATGCTGCTCCCTCCTCACAATGTCCCATGCATGCTGCCCCCTCCTCACAATGTCCCATGCATGCTGCCCACTCCTCACAATGTCCCATGCATGCTGCCCCCTCCTCACAATGTCCCATGCATGCTGCCCCCTCCTCACAATGTCCCATGCATGCTGCCCCCTCCTCACAATGTCCCATGCATGCTGCCCCCTCCTCACAATGTCCCATGCATGCTTCCCCCTCCTCACAATGTCCCATGCATGCTGCTCCCTCCTCACAGTGTCCCATGCATGCTGCCCCCTCCTCACAATGTCCCATGCATGCTGCTCCCTCTTCACAATGTCCCATGCATGCTGCCCCCTCCTCACAATGTCCCATGCATGCTGCCCCCTCCTCACAATGTCCCATGCATGCTGCCCCCTCCTCACAATGTCCCATGCATGCTTCCCCCTCCTCACAATGTCCCATGCATGCTGCCCCCTCCTCACAGTGTCCCATGCATGCTGCCTCTCTCCATGAGCTCCTAATGCTGCCTTCCTTTTTTCCATAATGACACCTCCATGCTGCCCCAATCATCATACTAAGACCACCACACTAGCGCTTATGCTGAGACACACACACACACACACACACACACACACTACCCCACTCTTGATATTGACTCCCCTACATTGTTCCACTCCATACTGAGCTCCCAATGCTGCCCTCTTCTTATTCTGAGTCCTTACACTCCCCCCCATCGATATTGTCATTGCACTATCCCTCAACCCTTGTCCTCTGCCTCTAGCATTGGCCCCTCTCTCTCATTCCCCCAGCAGCAGCCTCTCTCCCCCCGCCTCCAGCAGCAGCCTCTCCCCCAGCATCAGCCTCTCTCCCCCCAGCCTCCCCCAGCATCAGCCTCTCTCCCCCCAGCCTCCCTCAGCATCAGCCTCCCTGCTCCCAGCTTACCCCAGCATCAGCCTCTCTCCTCCCAGCCTCCCCCAGCATGAGCCTCCTCCAGCATCAGCCTCTCTCCTCCCAGCCTCCCCCAGCATGAGCCTCCTCCAGCATCAGCCTCTCTCCTCCCAGCCTCCCCCAGCATCAGCCTCCCTGCTCCCAGCTTCCCCCAGCATCAGCCTCCCTCCTCCCAGCCTCCCCCAGCATCAGCCTCCCTCCTCCCAGCCTCCCCCAGCATCAGCCTCCCTCCTCCCAGCCTCCCCCAGCATCAGCCTCCCTCCTCCCAGCCTCCCCCAGCATCAGCCTCCCTCCTCCCAGCCTCCCCCAGCATGAGCCTCCTCCAGCATCAGCCTCTCTCCTCCCAGCCTCCCCCAGCATGAGCCTCCTCCAGCATCAGCCTCTCTCCTCCCAGCCTCCCCCAGCATGAGCCTCCTCCAGCATCAGCCTCTCTCCTCCCAGCCTCCCCCAGCATGAGCCTCCTCCAGCATCAGCCTCTCTCCTCCCAGCTTCCCCCAGCATCAGCCTCCCTGCTCCCAGCCTCCCCCAGCATCAGCCTCCCTCCTCCCAGCCTCCCCCAGCATCAGCCTCCCTCCTCCCAGCCTCCCCCAGCATCAGCCTCTCTCCTCCCAGCCTCCCCCAGCATGAGCCTCCTCCAGCATCAGCCTCTCTCCTCCCAGCCTCCCCCAGCATGAGCCTCCTCCAGCATCAGCCTCTCTCCTCCCAGCCTCCCCCAGCATGAGCCTCCTCCAGCATCAGCCTCTCTCCTCCCAGCCTCCCCCAGCATCAGCCTCCCTGCTCCCAGCTTCCCCCAGCATCAGCCTCCCTCCTCCCAGCCTCCCCCAGCATCAGCCTCCCTCCTCCCAGTCTCCCCCAGCATCAGCCTCCCTCCTCCCAGCCTCCCCCAGCATGAGCCTCCTCCAGCATCAGCCTCTCTCCTCCCAGCCTCCCCCAGCATGAGGCTCCTCCAGCATCAGCCTCTCTCCTCCCAGCCTCCCCCAGCATCAGCCTCCCTGCTCCCAGCTTCCCCCAGCATCAGCCTCCCTCCTCCCAGCCTCCCCCAGCATCAGCCTCCCTCCTCCCAGCCTCCCCCAGCATCAGCCTCCCTCCTCCCAGCCTCCCAGCCCCCCTCCTCCAAGCCTCCCCCAGCAACAGCCTCCCAGCCTCCCTGAGCATTAGCCTCCCTCCTCCAAGCCTCCCCCTCCCCCTCCCAGCCTCCCCCAGCATCAGCCTCTCTCCTCCCAGCCTCCCCCAGCATCAGCCTCCCTGCTCCCAGCTTCCCCCAGTATCAGCCTCCCTCCTCCCAGCCTCAGCCTCTCAGCCTCTCTCTCTACCCCCAGCCTCCCCCCCAGCCTCCCTCTCCCCCCAGCCTCCCCCAGCATCAGCCTCTCTCCTCTCAGCCTCTCTCTCCCCCCAGCCTCCCCCCCAACCTCAGCCTCTCTCTCCCCCCAGCCTCCCCCCCAGCTTTAGCCTCTCTCTCCTCCCAGCCTCAGCCTCTCTCTCCCCCCAGCCTTAGCCTCTCTCTCCCCCCAGCCTCTCCCCCCAGCCTCAGCCTCTCTCCCCCCAGCCTCAGCCTCTCTCTCCCCCCAGCCTCAGCCTCTCTCTCCCCCCAGCCTCAGCCTCCCTCTCCCCCAGCCTCCCTCTCCCCCAGCCTCAGCCAATCACAGTTAGCACAGGCATTTCTGAGTATGCAGTGCGCCCCTCCCCCCATCACATAGAAATGCCTGTGCTTACTGCTAATTGTGAGTATGCATGCAGTGCACCCCTCCCCCCATCACATACAGTTAGCACAGGCATTTCTGAGTATGCAGTGCGCCCCTCCCCCCATCACATACAATTAGCAGTAAGCACAGGCATTTCTGAGTATGCAGTGCGCCCCTCCCCCCATCACATACAATTAGCAGTAAGCACAGGCATTTCTGAGTATGCATGCAGTGCCCCCCTCCCCCCATCACATACAATTAGCAGTAAGCACAGGCATTTCTGAGTATGCATGCAGTGCCCCCCTCCCCCCCATCACATACAGTTAGCACAGGCATTTCTGAGTATGCAGTGCGCCCCTCCCCATCACATAGAAATGCCTGTGCTTACTGCTAATTGTGAGTATGCATGCAGTGCACCCCTCCCCCCATCACATACAGTTAGCACAGGCATTTCTGAGTATGCAGTGCGCCCCTCCCCCCATCACATACAATTAGCAGTAAGCACAGGCATTTCTGAGTATGCAGTGCGCCCCTCCCCCCATCACATACAATTAGCAGTAAGCACAGGCATTTCTGAGTATGCATGCAGTGCCCCCCTCCCCCCATCACATACAATTAGCAGTAAGCACAGGCATTTCTGAGTATGCAGTGCGCCCCTCCCCCCATCACATACAATTAGCAGTAAGCACAGGCATTTCTGAGTATGCATGCAGACTGCATGCATACTCAGAAATGCCTGTGCTTACTGCTAATTGTATGTGATGAGGGGAGGGGCGCACTGCATACTCAGAAATGCCTGTGCTAACTGTATGTGATGGGGGGAGGGGTGCACTGCATGATGCAGTGCACCCCTCCCTCCATCACATACAGTTAGCACAGGCATTTCTGAGTATGCAGTGCTCCCCTCCCCCCATCACATACAGTTAGCAGTAAAGCCCCCCCTTCACATATAGACAGCTTATTACCTGCTCCGGACCCGGTGATTATCCTCCAGACGTCACACTGGTGCCTGCTGTGAGCTCTGCACAGGTTTGGATGTCCCAGCTCTTGGCAAGAAGCTGATTGGAGCGCGCATGTTGTGACTCCGGAAATGCAGCTGTCGGCAGTTCCGGGTTCAATCAGCTCCCTGTGCCCGTTGCCTGCAGTGTATTTGTATCCGCTTTAAAGACGCGGATACATACAAATCAATAGAGGGGCGCCCGTGCGCCCAACACAACACCCCCCTTTACCCCGACCAAATAATTATTTTTTTTTTTTTTTTTTTTTTGCTGCTAGAAGGCGCCGGCCCCCCGCATCGCGCCGCCCTAGGCACCGGACCACAGGTGCCTAGTGGTAAATGCGGCCCTGAATGTAACCATATTTATAACACGGGTTAATATAATGATCCTAGAAGGATCTCATTACAAGAAACACAAATACGTCATATCATATCTATAATTCAAAAGGTTAACTGTGTGGGTATGGTACTATTCCTGCACTCCTTGTACTGTATATTTGTACTTTTAGTATATACTTGCAACAATGCAATAGATAGGAGTTGAGCACAATATAGCAATATTTGATTTGCATATGGACACTGTAGGTCAGTCATATTTTGTTACCATTAATTTGACAAAACAATGTCATTATTGCTATTTTTTTTTTTGCAAAATTTTGCTTACATATATTTGTGAGTTTATATGTGTATGTATACAATATGTTTGTGTATATATACAGTAGGTAGAGAAAGTATTCAGACCCCTTTACATTTTTCACTCTTTGCTTCATTGCAGCCATTTGGTAAATTCAAAAAAGTTCATTTTTTTTTCTCATTAACGTATACTCTGCACCCCATCTTGACAGAAAAAAAACAGAAATGTAGACATTTTTGCAAATTTTTTCAACAAAAAAACCTGAAATATCACATGGTCATCAGTATTTAGACCCTTTGCTCAGACCCTCATAGTTAAGTCATATGCTGTCCATTTCCTTGTGATACTCCTTGAGATGGTTCTACTCCTTCATTGTGTTTAATTTAACTGATAGGACTTGATTTGGAAAGGCACACTCCTGTCTATATAAGACCTCACAGCTCACAGTGCATGTCAGACCAAATGAGAATCATGAGGTCAAAGGAACTGCCCTAGTTGCTCAGATACAGAATTGTGGCAAGGCACAGATCTGGCCAAGGTTACAAAAGAATTTCTGCAGTACTCAAGGTTCCTAAGAGCACAGTGGCCTCGATAATCCTTAAATGGAAGAAGTTTGGGACCACCAAAACTCTTCCTAGACCTGGCCGTCCAGCCAAACTGAGCAATCATGGGAGAAGAGCCTTGGTGAGAGAGGTAAAGAAGAACCCCAAGTTCACTGTGGCTGAGCTCCTGAGATGCAGTAGGAAGATGGGAGAAAGTTGCACAAAGTCAACTATCACTGCAGCCCTCCACCAGTCGAGCCTTTTTAGCAGAGTGGCCAGACGGAAGCCTCTCCTGAGTGCAAGACATATGAAAGCAGATAGAGTTTGCCAAAAACCACATGAAGGACTCCCAGACTATGAGAAATAAGATTCTCTGGTCTGATGAGACGAAGATAGAACTTTTTGGTGATAATTAGGGATGGGCGAGTATGCTTGCCGGTACTCGTTGCTCGCCCGAGCATCTCAGTACTGGAGATACTCGGCGAGCGCTGAGAACCGGCGAGATGCTCAGGCACATGATCGGCTCCCACATCCCCATCCCTGCATATTGGCGCTCTTTACAGAGTCAGCCCACATGTAGGGATTGGCTGCCACACACTGTAATGCCACAGCCATGTTGGTTGTGGCATTACAGTGATTGGCTGGCCGCACAGAGTCATCAGGTGTATATAAGACCTGATGGCGCTTTGCTCGTCACTCTGATCTACAGTCAGCTAGTGTAGGGAGAGGTGCTGGTGAGCTAGGGACAGATTTAGTGTGTGTCTTAGGTAGTGTAGGTACTAGGTAGGGTACACAATCCATCTAAACAAAGATTCCTTTTCAGGTCTAATCCAGCTGTATACAGGCATTGTATATAGGCAGGCAGGCAGGGTATATAACAGAGTGCGGTGCGTATGTGAAGCCCCGAGAACGCTGTGTCGGTGCATTACCTTCAGGGACTCCACTCTGCTGGATCCTGTCACAGGTAGGAAATCTTCTATTTGTCGTGACGCCACTCTCAGAATTGCGGTCAGTGGTGACCGCCACTGCAGGTTGAGGGTCGCCTGGGGCTGATGGTGTGTGCAGTCAGTTGGGATAGCCTCCTGAGAGTGAGGCAAGCCCCAGGGCCCTGTGTAGGTGTGTAGAACCACAAGGCGCAGAATAACTCCACACAAGCAGGATGTCTTTCAGGGGTTTTACTCACTTCAGATGGCAGGGTGAGTAACCCGGGCGTAGCTGGGATGAACCAGGCGGGAACCAGGTATCCTTCAGGCTGACTTCTGATGGTGACTACCAACTCGCCTTCCTTAGCCCTTGGTGGTTTGGGGTAACCCCGACTTTTAGTCCCTATGGGGGTCACCCAGGGAAGTTGCTGAAGCCTCACTCCCCTTCGTTTGCCGTTTGCTTGTTGCCTGGGCCAGATCACTCCAGCTGCTTGCCTCCTGTGAGCTATGGGCCCTAACTGTGGCTACGTGGCTGCGGCTTTTGTGGTGTTGTGGTGTGGGCTTTGAGGGCCCCACACCGGCAGGTTTAGCGAGGAAAGGTGGATCTATCCCCGCTCCGGGATCTGCCGCCCGTTTGGGCCTGGTACTCCCTAGCAGTCTCCTTACTTCCCACTCTGTGCTCTCTCTCTAGCTGGAGACGGGTTTCGGGTAGCACTCCTAGGTGACCGTTCTCCCCCGTCGGTAGCCACTGCGCGGACGCTGTCAGACTGCAACAGCTCCAGGGGAAGGGGTCAGCTCCTCTCGGAGCTCCCTGGACTCTGCACTGAACCGGCTCACTGCTCCTCCTCTCCTGTTCTTGCCTACGCCACCTAGCAACCAGGCTCTCTTACCACACCCCTTGAGAGGAGATGGAGGCTTTTGGCCCCCTCCACTATTCCAGTGAAGGTGAAGGCTTTTCCCCCTCCTGGGATCCCCAGGGGTCCTCTCATAGGTACATGTGTGAGACCTGATCACTATGCGCCTGTGTAGTCACACCTCGGTCAGCCTTCTGGATTACCTGTATTGTACTGTCCCCAGCATGGGTGCAGTACTCAGTGGTGCCTGACCAGGTCAGGGGCGCCACACGTATAGCACAGAAGACGTCTGGAGCTGCTATAGCCTGTTACACATATTATCCATCTCTAAAAAAACAATCCTTTTCAGGATTAATCCAGCTGTATACAGGCAGTGTATATAGGCAGGTTATATAGCAGAGTGCTACTTAAAACTGTGGTTTGTCCGTCGTATGGATCACATATATGTACCGCCCCCGTGCCAGCAGCCGAGCCGCTCGGATCCGGAACCATGGTGGCCCGAGGGGTCTCCGGACCCGGGGGTTCGTGCGGACACTCGAGTTTGAAAAGGGGTGTATGTACAGGGGCGTTAGAAGTTTGTGATGCCACCCACGGTGCGTGGTAAGGTGGGATACCACCGCTGCTGTTGGGGAAAAGGGGAGCCCGGTGGCGATG
Source organism: Anomaloglossus baeobatrachus (assembly GCF_048569485.1). Lineage (NCBI taxonomy): Eukaryota > Metazoa > Chordata > Amphibia > Anura > Aromobatidae > Anomaloglossus > Anomaloglossus baeobatrachus. The sequence goes on along the minus strand of NC_134354.1, from coordinate 427,451,607 downwards.
GTGCGGCAACAAGGTGTTTAACCCCTCCGTGGGTAGGGGGTTTGGGGCCCGGTGTTGGTAGTGCAGGAGTGGGGTGCCGTTGGGAAAAGAAAGGGTTTCTGCGTACTCACTCAGTCCAAGAATACTGACACAGACAGCTTGTAAACCAGAATTTTGAGCACCGCTGCAGCCAGGAGGGAGCACGCTTGGGTCCGTGCCCTTGGTGTTGCTTGTTAGCCTGTGGCCTTTTCTGTGGCACCTTGTTCACTGTTTGGACCCTGTAGTGTGGAACTAATCGGGTCCCGCTCACCCGTATGGCTAACGGAGTGAGCTTGCTGTCAGGGTTCAAGCTTGGGATTTGGTGGGCTAGTACCCCGATTTTGGAGCGGGTGAGGGATGAATCTTGAAGACTTCAGCCCCTTCGGGTAAATTACCAGGACGCTTGAAGCTACTTTCCGGCCTAGGGTCCGCATACCCCGTCGTGACCTGGCCCCTGCCCAGAGATAGCTCAAGGCCGCCGGCTGCCCTCCTTGGCAATCTGTGCCCCTTGACACAATCCTCTGCGACCGGGGTTCCAGCTCCTACCAGGCCTAGACCAACGTCTGCCACCTAGTACTCAAGGAGCCCTGCTCCTCACCTTTGACCTCTCCCTCTCAGAGAGTCACCACTCTACCTCCTACTCCTTCCACTCCTTTCTCAGTTCTCCTTTCACTTTTTCACCTTCCCCTACCAACCCCCCAAGTGGGCGGTCCTATTCCCTTCAGGCCCCCAATGGTGTCTGGTGGGTACGATGTAAAGTGTTTCTAGGGTTTTGACTGTCTAAGCTCTTAGCAACACCAAAGGACCAGGACCTGTAACCAAGGAGGGTTGGATACTGTGCAGAAGGGCAGATTGCACAATACCCTGTGTCAACCTGATAGGCCAGGGCATCACATATAACTTTGCTCTAAATTCAGCCATTTCTACTGAGCGTGGAAGATATTGTCCTTCGTTTAAAATGTGCAAGACGCGTGGCAAGGTACGAGAAACTGGACGTGATGGTGATGGTGCATGCAGAGGCCGAGGCCGTGGGCAAGCTACAATTGTGCCACAATAAACGCCCATATCTTCTCGCCCGACCTTACTGTCCCAATTCCAAGTATACCTCAACACACTACTATTGAACCCAGTGCAGTGTCAAAAGGTTCTTGGTTGGATAGTGGATTATGCTTCCAGTCAGTTTGCCACCACCACAACCACCCTGCCTTCCACACGGTCAAGTCTCAGTAGCCGTGAGTCTGGACCACATATTCCTCACCCTGATCCTCCTTACTCCCACCATGCCGAGTGCCTGGACAAAAGTGATCCCACACTTGGACACTCGGGAGAGCTGTTCACTTTTCCATTTATAGATTCAAGCCTCTCGCCCGCTCCACTTGAAGGGGGGCAAGAGGAGATCACATGTAGCGATGCCAAAATATTTGAGCAACCACGGTCACACAAAGTAGTCACAACGATAGGAAAGTGTCACAACAGGTGGACAATGATGAGACACAATTGCCAGAAAGCCAGGAGGAGATCCAGGGTGCGGAAGCGGAAGACAACGTGGTGGATGATATAATAACTGACCCAACCTGGCAGGAGGACATGCAGACTGAGGACAGCAGTGCACAGGGAGAGGGAGGCATAGCAAACCAATAGGCAGGAAGAGGCAGTGTGGTGGCCGCAGACAGAAGGCGGGCAACCGTTCCCCGTAATACCAAAACGATGGAATTTGCCAGTACAACTGTTAGGTCTTCCTGAGTCTGGCTATTTTTTCAAGGACTCTGCCGATAATTCCAAAAACGCCATTTGCACCACCTGCCATGCCAGCATCAGCAGGGGTAGCAAAACTACCAGCCTGACCACCCATCAGCATGATCAGGCACATGGCAGCAAAGCACCCGACTTTGTGGGCCAAACACCAGGGTCCAGGAGCAGTGTCTGCGTGTGACACCACTTCGTCTTCTACTGTTGTGCGTGCAAGCCAATCCACTGTCCATAGTGCATGCGAAGATACCTCCTGTTCTGCACCGGTCGTTGCACAATCTGAAATACCACCATCAGAAACCACGTCCTTGTCCCAGCCCAGCATTCAGTTGTCCTTACCCTAGTCCTTGGAACGCAAGCAAAAATATGCAGCCAACGCCCCACAGGCCACACTACTGAATTCGCACATTTCGTGACTGCCTGTGCTCAAAATGTTGCCTTTTAGGCTAGTGGAGACTGAAGCATTCCGCAACCTAATGACGGCAGCCGTCCTTTGTTACTCGGTCCCCTATTTCTCCCTATGTGCCGTCCCCGCATTACACAAGCACGTGTCCTAAAACATTAGCCGTGCCCTTAACAATGCAGTTACCGGGAAAGTCCAATTAACCATGGACTAGTGCTTGTGGGCAGGGACGGTACATATCGCTGACTGCACACTGGGCTAACATAGTGGAAGCTGGGACCCAGTCGGACCTTGGGACTGAACATGTCCTCCTGACATCATGGATTGCGGGCCCTAACTCAATCAGGGTTGCCCCCACAGTCTACAGCTCCTGCACGTCATCCTCCTCAGTCTCCTCTTCAGCCTCAATATCAGTCAGAAGCTGGAAACACTGCAGCACTGCCCGGCCAAGCAGCAACAGGCTGTGCTGAAGCTAATATGTGTAGGTGACAAACCTCACAATGCTGAAGAGTTGTAGACAGCTCTGAAAGAGCAGGCAGATCTGTGGCTCACACCGCTGAACATACAGCCAGGCATGATCGTGTGTGACAATGGCCGGAACCTGGTGGTGACTCTGAGGCGAGGCAAGCTCACACATGTACATGCCTGGCCCATGTGCTCAACCTCGTGGTTCAGCTGTTTCTTATATCCTACCTGGAGCTGTCGGATCTGCTCGTCAAAGTACGCTGCATGTGTGCTCATTTTAGAAAGTCACCTACTACTTCGGTCGCCCTTGCCGGGTTTCAGCAGCGTTTGAACCTTCTGGCTCACAGACTGGTGTGTGATGTCCCCACGAATTGGAATTCGACACTGCATAGATTGGCCAGGATTTTTGAGCAGAAGAGGGCAGTTGTTGACTACCAGCTTCAACAAGGCCATCGGTATTTGGTTCAGACTCCACACATAAGACCTCAGGAGTGGACATGGATGTCCGACATATGTACCATCCTCCAAAACTTTGAGGACTCCACCAAGATGGTGAGCAGCGATGACGCTATCATTAGCGTCACCATCTTGCTTCTCTGTCTTCTGAAACGCTCTTGTACCGCCCCCACGTCAGCAGTTGGACTTGCTGCTCGGATCTGGATTCGCAGTGGCTCGAGGGGTTTCTGGACCCGGGGGTCGCGTGGACACTCAAATAAAAAGGGACGTATATGTACTGGGATTGCTGTAGATATTTTGTGACACCACCCACGGTGTGTGGTAATATGGTGTACCACCGCTGCTGTTGGGGAGCACCCGGGGACGATGGGATGGCAGCTGGATGTTAACCCCTCCGTGGGTAGGGGTGGATGCCCCGGGGCTCAGTGCCCAGGATACGGGGAGCAATGTGGGCCGGAGGTGGCGCGGCGGGCCGGACCAAAGAATGTTGGTGTACTCACTGTTGAATAATTGCACACGAGTCTGTTGGTAAACCAAGGTGTCAGTGGCCGGCTGCCGCGTTCGTGTGTTCCCGGGTCCAACACCCGGCTGGTGTACCTATATCCCTTCCTCTGGCACTTTGTAATTTTTCTCACTTTTGAACAACTCCGTATGGAACGGGGAAGTCCACTTCTGGTATCTTCTGGTTGGGAGATGTGCCCGTCAAAACTGACCCTTGGGATTTCAGTGGGTGTTTGTGGATACCCTATCCCCATGGTGGGCTACCGTTTCGCTCTATCTGGGCTAAAATGTCTGGAGCAAGGCCTGCAACCTTGCTCCCGGCCTGGTGAATTAGAGAAGAGGCTTGCAACCGTCTTCCAACTAGGGTCCAGGTCCACTTTGGATCTCCCGCGACCGGACTCCCGTCGCCTTTGGACATTGTCCACTGCTTGCCACCTAGCTAGTAGACCAGGGCCACTACCCTGGCTACCCTCCACTAGGTTCAGCCTTGACCTCTAGAGTCTGTCACTGTCACAGACTCTTCTCCACTCCTCACTACTCAAAATCTGAACTTGAATTGCTCTGTTCCCGCCCCCAGATCCTCAAGTCCCCTAGGTGGGCGCTCCCAATCCACCTGGTCCTGCCCACTGGTGTGTCCTTCTTACCCTGAGGGGGGTGGCTAGGATTTTGTGGCTGATGGGACCTGGTGTGGGAAGGTGTTATGTAGGGTGTAGTACACTTCTGTGACCACCTGGCAGTGCCAGGGCGTCACATTCTCTGTTCAAAATCAAAGAGAATGTATTGCAGGCGGAGCACGATGAGATGGAGCAAGGAACCATACAGGGTGATTACACACAACCCAGCCTCATCTCATCCCAACGTGGATTGGGGGATAATGAGGAGGAGGAGGAAGAAGAACAGGGGCTAGTTTCATGCGCTATAGACAGTACTACCTGCACAACTGTCATACCGTCTGTTCAGCGTGGATGGCCAGAGGACAGGGAACAAGAGGAGGAGGAGAGCATGGTCAGTCATCCTCTTGGTGAGGACACGGAAGTCTTGCCTGTTACCAGTCTGTTGTGCATGGCTGAGTTTATGTTACGCTGCCTGTCCCATGACCCTTGCATTCTCAAAATTTTGGATGACACTCATTACTGGTTGGTGACACTTTTAGACCCACGCTACAAGGAGAACTTTATATCTCTTATTCCCGAGGCGGATAGGTCTACAAAAATGGGGCAGTACCAGAAGGCCCTTGTTGCGGAATTATTAAAAAAATTCCCATCTGAAAACGCTGGTTGCAGAAGTCACAGTTCGGTGGACAACCAAGGAGTACAGGTGAGAGAGACACAACTCCAATCCAGCAGAGGCAGGGAAAGAGGAGTTTTCTCAGCCCCTCCCATGGCACAGATCCTGAGGCACGGGGTACTCTCACAAGGAGTGTAAAGTTTGGGAAGATGCTGAAGGAGTACCTTGCCGACCGTACCAAAGTACCCCGTGATTCCTCTGTGCCTTATAATTATTGGGTATCCAAGCTGAACACTTGGCATGAACTGGCTCTCTACACCTTGGAAGTCCTGGCCTGTCCTGCCGCTAGAGTTTTGTCAGGGCAGGTTTTTAGTGCCGCAGGGGGAATTCATACTGATAAGCGCACCTGCCTGTCAACTGAAAATGCTGACAGGCTGACTCTTATCAAAATGAGGAAGGGCTGGATTGGGCCAGACTTCTCAACACCACCAAATGATAGCAGCGTAATATTAATACAAATACAGTGTCTTTTTTGGGAGGTATATTCTCATCCTCCTCTTCACCCCCACACATAGCCAAAATCAGGAAGCGTATACCTATTTGCTCTAGTCCTCTTCCTTCTTCTCATCCTCCACCAACATATCACCAGGGTGACCGTGGTCCATGATGCAACACCCACATGATATTTTTAAAGGGTGTTTATGATGCCCGTAAGAAAAAAAAAAGTTATACAGTATATTTATGTATACCCCCCAGGGGTAAATGTTTGTCAGTCCATACTTAGTGCATGGGCATTACAAGTATATGAGACACGCTCCTTTGTAATGGGATTTTTTTTTATGAGGCCCTCCTACACGTCTCTTCCAAAAGGCATTGGAGTGCTTCCCAATTTTTGGCAGCCCTGCATAGGGCAACACTATAGGAGACCCACTTCCTAATAATGGGAACATTTTTTTATGAGGCCCTCCTCCACATCTCTTCCAAGGGGCATTGGAGTGCCTTCCAAGGGGCATTGGAGTGCCTCCCAATTTTTGACAGCCCTACATAGGGCAACACTATGGGAGACCCACTTCCTAATAATGGGAACATTATTTTATGAGGCCCGCTTCCACATCTCTTCCAAGGGGCATTGGAGTGCCTCCCAATTTTTGGCAGCCCTGGCACTCACTGCATACGCAATAACAGTATAGGTGACCAACTGTTTCATAATGGGAACAAAAAAGCATAGCTGGCTGATGGCTCTTTAAGAATAGTACAGGCCGCCAATATAAATGTTTGTTTGTTTTTTATTACATTAAATATTTAAAAAAAAAATTGTGGGGCTTCGCAGCATTTTTAAGTCCAGCACGATGAAAGCTGACAGCTGCGAGCTGCCCCTCTCAGCTGCCTAATTTTCCCATGGCTGCCAAAAAAAAGTGTGGGTTCCGCCCTATTTTTAATTGCCAGCCAAGGTAAAATTAGGCCCTAAAGAATAGCAGACCGCAGCCACCCCTGAAAATGGTGCATTGATAAGAAGCACCATTTCCAGGCACTTTACCAGGCCCTTCCAGCTGCTCTAGTGGCGGGTGGCACGCTGGATAATAAGGGGTTAATGCCAGCTTTGTTTTACCAGCTGGTATTAAGCCCGAGATTCTTAATGTCAAACCAAATTAGACCTGGCCATTAACAATCTCCAATAAAGGGTTAAAAAAAGACACAACACAGAGTAAAAATGATTTATTAGAAATAAATAGACAGACACCTTATGGACTCCATCTTTACTTCTCCCCCTCACAACCCTCCACGATCCTTGTCTTCTGTCTTCTTTCTTCTGTCTTCTTTAACCGATGCAGCTCTACTATATCAGAAAGCAAGGGGGAGGATAAAATCTTCTGCTCCCCGTGCCGTCTAATCACTCAATGAGTGAGCAGAGACTGCGGGTTGGTAAGCGGTGACATCACTGCTGCCACCGTTTCCATAGTAACCTAATGACAGTGATCTCCGATTACCTAATTACCGGCACCACTATTCACCGGCTCCTACAGGAGCTGCAGGAGTTAACGCCCTGTTTACCGGCGCCGCTATTCACCGGCTCATGCAGGAGCCAGTGAATAGTGGCGCTAGGAATCAGGTGATCGGAGATCACTGTTGCTTTAGTAACCCGCTCGTTAGGTTACTATGGCAACGGTGGCAGTGGCGGTGACGTCACCGCTTACCAACCCGCAGTCTCTGCTCACTTTTGAGTGATTAGACAGCAAGAGGAGTAGAAGCGTTCTTTCTCCCCCTGTACTTTCTGATATAGTAGAGCTGCATCGGTTGAAGAAGACAGAAGAAAGAAGACAGAAGACAGAAGACCAGGATTGTGGAGGGGGTGAGAGGGAGTAATAAAGATGGAGTCCTAAGTGTGTCTGTGTATTTATTTCTAATAAAGTATTTTTTCTCTGTGTGTTGTCTTTTTTAACCTTTTATTGGAGATTCTTAATGGCCGGGTCAAACTTGGCCTGGCATTAAGAATCTCGAGCTTAATACCAGCTGGTAAAACAAAGCTAGTATTAACCTCTTATTACCCAGCGTGCCACCTGGCACCAGGGTTGCTGGCAAAGTTGGATATGGCGCCATCCGCTTCTAATGAAAGCGCCATTTTCTGGGGCAGCTGCGGACTGCAAGTCACAGCGGGGGGGGGGGGGGCGGCAGAAAGCTTGGGCCACGCTGCGCTGAAGATTCCATATTTTTGTATGCTAGCCAGGTACAGCAGACAGGTACGGGCTGCCCCCAACCCCCAGCTGCCTATTTGTACCCAGCTGGGAAGCAAAAATATAGGGAAGCCCATTTTTTAATTACTTCATGAATTTCATGAAATAATTAAAAAAAAAAATAACGTGGGCTTCACCCAATTTTTGTGTCCAGCCAGGTACAACTAGGCAGCTGTTGACTTGAATCCGCAGTACAGGGTGGCCCAAGCTTTCTGCCCCCCCCCCTGCGAATTGCAGTCCACAGCCGCATCAGAAAATGGCACGTTCATAGAAGAGCCATCTTCTGGCGCTGTATCTAACTCTTCAGCGGTCCTGGTGCTGGGTGGCTCGCTGGGTAATAATGGGGTTAGGACCAGCGGTGTATTATCAGCTGGCCCTAGGCCCGAAATTCATGGTGTCACGCCAATATTAGACATGGCCACCATAAATTTCTAGTAAAGATTATAAAAAACACAACACAGAGAAAATATTTCTATTAGAAATAAAACACAACACAATTAGTAACTCCATTTTTATTGGACTAAAGAACACTCCCCCCTCCGTCGTAGTCCTGGGTCGAGGGTCCCGCAATGTCCAATCCGGATCCAATATCATCTGATCGGTTTGCCAGAAGGCAAACCGATCAATGATGTGTCAGGTTCAAGGACCTCAATTGGATGACACATCAGCTGATTGTTTAAAAGCCGTTTAAACAATCAGCTGATGCATCAGTAGAAAAATAAAACTATACTCACCTTTCAGCAGACTCCCGGGACACATCTGATTGGCTCCAGGACCCACCGGTAAGCAGCTGATGCAGTCACCTGAAAGCATCATCTGATCGTTTAAAACAGCTAGGCGGTAAAAAGCCAGTCGGCTTTTATGAACGATCAGCTGATTCATCACCTGATTGTTTAAAAGCCGGGCGGTAAAAAGCCGGCCGGCTTTTCACCGTTGGACTTAAACGATCAGATGATGCTGTCAGCTGATCGTTTAAACCGGCTGGGCGGTAAAAAGCCAGCTTTTGACTAGACTTATACGATCAGATGATGCTCTCAGGTGACAGCATCAGCTGATTACCGGGAAGTCCTGGAGCCGATCGGATGTGTCCCAGGTTTCTGCAGAGAGGTGAGTATGCTATTTTTTTTTTTTACTGTTCACTTTTGATTTCGCTTAGAAATGAATGTACAAGCAGAGAGAAGCTGCCGCACATACGCTACTAAGCAAAAGTACATGTCACACGGGAGGAGGAACACAGGATTCTTCCTCTCCCTAATACTCAGACAACATTGTTCACAGCAGTGACCTAGGACTCAAAAATGCTTACAGGGGCCTTCCCCATGCTGTTCTTATGTAATTTGAGCACTGCTCTTATCAATTTGTGACATTTTTAGGCTTTCTGCAGACCGCCCGGGGTGCCATTGGAAAATTGCTCCAGTTTCCCATAGGTTAACATTGGGCTCGGTGCTCGGGTCGAGTACCCGAGCATTTCAATATGCTCGATCCGAGCATCGAGCGCCCGAGCACTTTACTGCTCTCTCATCCCTAGTGATATTTCTAAGTTGTATGTGTGGAGAAAACCAGGCACCGCTCATCACCTGTCAAATACAATCCCAACAGTGAAACATGGTGGTGGCAGCTTCATGCTATGGGGGTGTTTTTCAGCTGCAGGACCACTTGTTGCAATTGAAGGAAAGATGAATGCAGTCAAGTACAGAGATATGCTGGAAGAAAACCTCTCAAAAGAGTGACCTTGACCTCAGACTTGGCAGAAGGTTCACCTTCCAACAAGACAATGACCCTAAGCACACAGCTAAAATAACAAAGAAGCGGCTTCAGAACAAATCTGTGACCATTCTTGACTGGCCCAGCCAGAGCCCTGACCTAAACCCAATTGAGCATCTCTGGAAAGACCTGAAAATAGCTGTCCACCAACGTTCACCATCCAACCTGACGGAACTGGAGAGGATCTGCAAGGAAAAATGGCAGAGGATCCCCAAATCCAGGTGTGAAAAACTTGTTGCACCATTCCCAAGAAGACTCATGGCTGTACTAGCTCAAAAGGATGCTTCTACTCAATACTGAGCAAAGGGTCTGAATACTTATGACCATATGATATTTCAGTTTTTCTTGTTTAAAAAAAATTGCAAATATTTCTACATTTCTGTTTTGGTTTTTTTTCTGTCAAGATGAGGTGCAGAGTGTACATTAATGAGAACAAAAATTAACTTTTTTGAATTTACCAAAAAGCTGCAATGAAACAGAGTGAAAAATTCAAAGAGTGAAAAATTTAAAGGGGTCTGAATACCTTCCGTACCCACTGTGTGTGTGTATCTCTCTCTCTCGCTCTCTCTCTCTCTCTCTTTATATATATATATATATATATATATATATATACAGTGCCTACAAGTGGTATTCAACCCCCTGCAGATTTAGCAGGTTTGATAAGATGCAAATAAGTTAGAGCCTAAAAAACTTCAGACAAGAGCAGGATTTATTAACAGATGCATAAATCTTACAAACCAACAAGTTATGTTGCTCAGTTAAATTTTAATAAATTTTCAACATAAAAGTGTGGGTCAATTATTATTCAACCCCTAGGTTTAATATTTTGTGGAATAACCCTTGTTTGCAATTACAGCTAATAATCGTCTTTTATAAGACCTGATCAGGCCGGCACAGGTCTCTGGAGTTATCTTGGCCCACTCCTCCATGCAGATCTTCTCCAAGTTATCTAGGTTCTTTGGGTGTCTCATGTGGACTTTAATCTTGAGCTCCTTCCACAAGTTTTCAATTGGGTTAAGGTCAGGAGACTGACTAGGCCACTGCAACACCTTGATTTTTTCCCTCTTGAACCAGGCCTTTGGTTTTCTTGGCTGTGTGCTTTGGATCGTTGTCTTGTTGGAAGATGAAATGACGACCCATCTTAAGATCCTTGATGGAGGAGCGGAGGTTCTTGGCCAAAATCTCCAGGTAGGCCGTGCTATCCATCTTTCCATGGATGCGGACCAGATGGCCAGGCCCCTTGGCTGAGAAACAGCCCCACAGCATGATGCTGCCACCACCATGCTTGACTGTAGGGATGGTATTCTTGGGGTCGTATGCAGTGCCATCCAGTCTCCAAACGTCACGTGTGTGGTTGGCACCAAAGATCTCGATCTTGGTCTCATCAGACCAGAGAACATTGAACCAGTCTGTCTCAGAGTCCTCCAAGTGATCATGAGCAAACTGTAGACGAGCCTTGACATGACGCTTTGAAAGTAAAGGTACCTTACGGGCTCTTCTGGAACGGAGACCATTGCGGTGGAGTACGTTACTTATGGTATTGACTGAAACCAATGTCCCCACTGCCATGAGATCTTCCCGGAGCTCCTTCCTTGTTGTCCTTGGGTTAGCCTTGACTCTTCGGACAAGCCTGGCCTCGGCACAGGTGGAAACTTTCAAAGGCTGTCCAGGCCGTGGAAGGCTAACAGTAGTTCCATAAGCCTTCCACTTCCGGATGATGCTCCCAACAGTGGAGACAGGTAGGCCCAACTCCTTGGAAAGGGTTTTGTACCCCTTGCCAGCCTTGTGACCCTCCACGATCTTGTCTCTGATGGCCTTGGAATGCTCCTTTGTCTTTCCCATGTTGACCAAGTATGAGTGCTGTTCACAAGTTTGGGGAGGGTCTTAATTAGTCAGAAAAGGCTGGAAAAAGAGATAATGAATCCAAACATGTGAAGCTCATTGTTCTTTGTGCCTGAAATACTTCTTAATACTTTAGGGGAACCAAACAGAATTCTTGTGGTTTGAGGGGTTGAATAATAAATGACCCTCTGAATAAACTTTTCACAATTTAAAAAAAAAAATAAAAAAAGAAATAACATTCTTTTTTGCTGCAGTGCATTTCACACTTCCAGGCTGATCTACAGTCCAAATGTCACAATGCCAAGTTAAGTCCGAATGTGTAAACCTGCTAAATCTGCAGGGGGTTGAATACTACTTGTAGGCACTGTGTATATATATATATATATATATATATATATATATATATATATATATATATATATATATATATATACACACACACACTGTATACTTTCACCCCCTGGTCCCTTCCAGATGTATAGCTTTTGCCCTAGAATAGTTGTTGTGTTTTCTTAATATTTTATATTCGGTTGTTTTTTTTTCTGTTCCTCATGTTGCAGTAAATTTGTTTTTGAGGCTCTTATCTAGGAGCCCATTGTACTAATTTTTAGGATAACACTACCTTGTGTCCCTTGTCCTGCAGATGACATCAATTACACAGCAACTTGGACAAACACATTGCTAAAGTTTGCCTATAGGGTAGGATCCATGGTCCATTGGAAACAATGAGTTGTATTTCTGGTAAGGGGGAATGGCAGCCTATGCCTATGTACGGTTGAGCACAAATGCGCACAGATCTTGCTTGGAGATTTGTCTCCTCAGTAGATGAGCTCCACATTGTTTGCAGAGTGGTTTATTCCCGACGCTTTTTACTTTCTTTCACTCTGCTCTGGGGGCTGCAACTTTTATAATCAAACATGTAAAAATGAGCTGTTGCACTGCCTGCAGAATCCAACTTAGCAGTCCCCCCCACCCCTCTATGGGGGAATGAAAAAGTAAATGTATTTATTACATAGTAGCTACTAACGCTTTTTGCATTCTATGTCCCCTAAAGGGGGCTTTGCACGCTAGCGATATCGGTACCGATATCGCCAGCGTGTGTACCCGCCCCCATCGTTTGTGCGACACGGGCATATCACTGCCCCGCCGCGCACAAAATCGCGCTCCCCCGTCACACGGCTTACCTGTCCTGCAACGTCGCTCTGGCCGGCGATCCGCCTCCTTTCTAAGGGGGCTGGTCATTCGGCGTCACAGCGACGTCACACGGCAGGCGTCCAATAGAAGCAAAGGGGCGGAGATGAGCGGGACGTAACATCCCGCCTACCTCCTTCCTTCCGCATTGGCGGTGGAGGCAGGTAAGGAGATGTTCCTCGCTCCTGCGGTGTCACACACAGCGATGTGTGCTGCCGCAGGAACGAGGAACAACATCGCTAATGAGAGGTAAACGATTTTTTGTTTTAGGAAGACCTCTCCCCGGCAAACGACTTTGGCCGTTTTTGCGATCGTTTTAGGTCGCACATAAGTGTCACACGCTGCGATATCGTTAATGACGCCGGATGTGCATCACTAACGACATGACCCTGACGATAAAACATTAACGATATCGTAGCATGTAAAGCCCCCTTTAGTCTCATGGATCAATTAATAGCTTTTAATAGCTATAACAATACTTCCATAAGTTGTTTACAAAGGAGGAAATTAACAAGTGTGAATTAAATATTTATTTAAAAACTGCCATTTGTAAGTTGTTACATGTTTGGCTAAATGGATGTTTACAAGCAGTGGAAAAAGTAATTGTTTCTTCAATACTTGACACACAGAGAAGTTCTGTTGTGACGAGGTCTGTTTTTTTGTTTGTTTTTTCTTGCAGAGAAAAAACAAAATGATCAGCTCACCAAGAGTCTGTTGAATGTTCAAACAGCCACTGTGTTGATCCGGACGAATGGATGAATTGCCGGTGCATTGAGATGCATGGCTGGCTTCCACAGAAACTAGACAAAGAAAAGTGTTTGTCCAGCACCAATATGGATAAAACTTACATTTATTGAAAATTTTTATTTTTTTTTTAAACATCATAAAACACAGGACACCTGACGCATTTTGGATATCAGTCCTCATGCTGAGGGCTGCGACTAGTCGAAGGGACATTGGATCCCTGGCTAGTCGGCCTACTTAATTTAGCCTCTGTGCACATGCCCTCATCATCTTTGGTTGACCAGGGTGAGGCTGTGAGGCCTTTTGTGAGTGGAACCTGTCTTGTGAAACTGCTGTATGGTCTTTGCCACCATGCTGTACGCGCACTGGCTTCAGAAAGGGCACTGCGCATAATCAGAAGTGCAGAAGCTGTTCTTCCGATCATCCACAGTGTGCCTGTCTGAAGCTGGGACATATTCACCCACGTTCAGATGAGGCTGAATGTGAGTGAACACAGCCGTGTGCATGCACAAAATTTCCAGGGACTGGTGGTGACGCTGGCTCATGGAAATCATATTATCACGCTCAGGGTGTGATAACATGGAAACAGGGCCAACTAGTATGGGCAAACAACGCCCCATCGTCTTCTGGGTTAGAGGTGAGGCAGTTCTACTACTAATGTGGTACTGAATTTTTGCCATTGATTCATCACATCTTTCTCAGGGGGGTTTTATTGAGTGTATACAGGGGCTGGAACTCTGTATAGGGGTACTCTATTCAAAGCTCATATTTTGTTAGGTGCTTAAGGCCTTCCTCCACAAACTGTATTCCCCTGGTTTGCATAACATAACCCCACTGTTGACTTGAAAATCCAAGACATAATTAAATGGATAACATATTTTAAAAAAAACACTGTCTAGGAACATGTATTTTGGCGGTTACCACCACTAGTCTTCCAGAACCTCTCTCAGATTTTTGTGTTGTGTTCTCTGAGAAGGGTTGTCAGAAGTTCCCACCGCATAGACTTTATGACTGCACCATAAGGTTGAGGCCAGGGGCAAAATTGCCCAAGTGCAGACTATAACTTGTCGTGCCCTGAGAAATTAGCTCTCAAGGAGTATATAAAGGAGAGTATGGTTAAATATTTTATTTTATTAAAAGAAGAATGGTGGACTACGGCCATGCCTGAACTTCTTGAGCTCAACCAGATAACGGTTCGTGATCCGTATCCCTTACCACACATTTCTGACCTATTTAGTCAGATTGCTGATGCTAACTGGTTCTCTAAACTTGACCTTATGGGCACCTATAATCAGATCTGGATCAGACAGGGGGATGAGTTGAAAAACATATTTAATACTCTGGAGGGGCACTTAGAAAATCTGGTGATGCCATTTATTGTAACCAACACGCCTGCTGTATTCCAGCATTTAGTTAATGATATTTTTTCTAATCTGTTAGGTACATTTGTAATCATTATAACATTCTCATATATTCACAGGATTTTGAGTGCCATTTGGAACGTCAGACAAGTATTACAAATTGAACACGAAGGCTGCTTTCACACATCCGGTTTGAGCCGTGCGGCTCAATCCGGCTGTGAAATCTATGCAACGGATGCGGTGAAAACACCGCATCCTTTGCATACGTTTTTAACATGTGGCCCGTTCGGTTTTTGCCGCTACTGAGCATGCGCAGTGGACAAAACCGCATGCGGCGGCCGGATGCGTTTTTTGCCGCATCGCGCCGCATCCGGCGTCCATAGGCATGCATTGAAAAATGCGCCGCATCGGCCACATGCGGCGCGATGCGTTTTTTTTGCCGCACAAAAAACCGTGCCAGGCAACGTTCCATCCGGCCGCCGCATCGGCTAAATCTGCCGCATGCGGCAAAAACCGGACGGAACGCAAGCCCATGCGGCACAATGCAGCACTAATTAAAGTCTATGCAGGAAAAACGCAACCGGCAGCAAAACAAAATGGTTGCGTTTTTCCTGCAAAGTGCCGGATTGTGCCGCACAGGAAAAACCGGATGTGTGAAAGCAGCCTAAGCTAGTAAAATGTGTTTGCCATTCAAGAAGTTCCTTTTTGGGTTTACATTATTTTAGCTGCAGGTTTTTGGGTGGATCCCACTAAATTACAGGCTATTTTGAAATGGGACTATCCTGAGAATCTCATAGCTCTGCAACTTTTTTTAGGTTTAGCTAATTATTATTGGAAGTTTATTAAGAATTTTTTTGCTATAGAAGGAACTTGTACTGACATGACTAAGAAGGGTACAGACTTCTATAAATAAAAGGGTGCTTTGTATGCATTCGACTGTCTTAAGAAGTGCTTTTCGTCTACACCCATATTGATACAGTCTGATGTATCTTAACATTTTACAATGCAGGTTGATGCATCTGAAGAGGGGGTGGGAGTTGTATTGTCTCAAGATCTCTTGGTAAACTACGTCCACATGACATCTTTTCTAAAGGTACTGTCACACATAACGAGATCGCTAGCAAGATCGCAGCTGAGTCACCGTTTGGTGACGCAGTAGCGATCCCGTTAGCGATCTCGTTATGTGTGACACTTACCAGCGATCAGGCCCCTGCTGTGAGATCTCTAGTCATTGCCGAATGGTCCAGGTCATTTTCTTCAAAGGCAATGTCCTGCTGGGCAGGACACATCGCTGTGTTTGACACTGTGTGACAGGGTCACAGTGACTGCTGAGATCGTTATACAGGTCGCTACTGAGACCTGTATTGTTCCTGCATCGTTGGTAAGATCTGACTGTGTGACATCTCACCTGCGACCTCCCAGCGACTTACCTGCTATCCCTATCAGGTCGCATCGTTTTCGGGATCGCTGGTAAGTTGTTGTGTGTGACTGGGCCTTAAGAAATTCTTTTCGCCAATTCGTAATTACAATATTGGTAACAGGAAATAACCGGTGATCAAGTTAGCATTTAAGGAATTGTGACACTTTCTGGAGGGAACTATTCATTCATTCTGTTACAGTAATTACTGACCATAAAAAGCTTCTTTACCTTGAGTCATCTTAGGCAAGCTTGGTGGTCATTATTTTTCAATAGGTTTAATTTTTTCGTTACTTATTGCCAGGGTTCTAAAAACATTAAAGTCGTTTGTTCCCCTGAATGTTTGTCTTAAGGTTCTGGAAGAGGATCATTATTCTGTCCTGGCTGGTCACCCTGGGGTTAAAGGTACTCGATCTCATATTGCATCGCTTCTACTGGCCCAGAATCCGGAGGGATGGGGTATCCTATGTGTCTGCATGTGCCACCTGTGAGCGCTCAAAGGCATCTCACTCTCGCCCTTCAGGATATTTGTGTGACACCCCTGAACTAATCAGGGTGTGACAGGGTACTGCACCCCCTTTATCTTTTGGTGCAGGACTCAACCCTCATGGTTCTGGGATCCTAACTTTTGGTATTGCTCCATCAGCATGCAGATCCTAGTCAAACCTCACACCACACCCTGTCAGGCACACCAGTGGGTGGTCTAGCTGGAAAAGGGCCACTCGCCTAGGGGTCAGGCAGACTGGTGGGAGGGATGAACTCAGAGAGAGGAAGTGGAGAGCAAAGCTTAGTCAGAACAGAAGTATCTCCCAGAGACTGAGGAGCTGGGAGTAGCAGCTCTCTAGAGAGTAGAAGTATCTCCCAAAGGGTGAGGAGCGGGGAGTTGGAGCTCCCTGGGGACTTTTGGCTAGGTCGCAGATGGTGGTCTGGGACTGGAGGAATCGGTGACCCGGTTGCAGGGTATTGAAGAAAGGTGCCAGGCTTAGTTTTGGAGAACGGCGGGCACCGGAGTACCTAGTAACCGAATCGGACCGAGCACGGTGGGGTACTGGACCCTAGATCAGGGAGTAGCTTCATGCAACCTATTAATTAACCTGTGGAGGATAGTTTCCCCAAGATCTCAGAGATCAAAGGCATCAACACAATGAGGGGGATAGGGTTTTCCAGCTTATGCGGCCCACTGAAATCCCAAGTGTCAGCCATTGAGAGCACAGCTTCACTACTTAACAGTGGGCAGCGGGACCCCGACAGGTTCAAGCATAGGGGTCACAACGGACACTAAAATACAGTGCATGGAGGCAAGGTACAGATCATCAGCAATACCAAAGGGAGCGGACTCCCGGACGAGCTCCCCTGAAGTGGCAGCGGCACCCAGAGACTTGGTTTACCTTTTGTATCAAAGTCTGCTTTGCGGTCGCATCACTACCAACACTACCTGAGTGAGTACGCTGTCATCCCCTGCTTCCAAATCTGCACCACACTCCCCACCACCTCCATCATCCAGAGTCCCGGGGCCTCCCCTACCCGTGGAGGGAACGTCATCTGGCAGCGGTACTCCTCTTACCGCGAAGTACGGGTGGCATCATGAACTCTTGTCCCCTGTAAATACCCACTTTTCATTTGAAGTGGCCATGAGCCCCCGGGTCCGGAGATGCTCGAGCCAAAGCAGCACCCCCCGGATCCGAGCGGTTTGACCGCTGCAGGGGCGGCACATTTGCAGCCTTTGAGTGTTCCTAGTCAATCTTGGACAGACACTTCCATGGACTTTATTATGGATATACATACCTCTACTGGTAATATGGTCGTTTTGCTGGTGGTGGATAGGTTTTCTAAGATTACACATTTTATCGCCTTACCATCGTTACTTAATGCTAAGACTTTAGCTCAGGTGTTTGTGCGTGAGATTGTCAAACTCCATGGAGTCCCCTCTAATATTGTCTCTGATAGAGGAACTATATTGCCAACTTTTTGAGCACATTCTGTTGTTCTCAGTTAGGGATTAAACTATCTCATTTGTCGCCCTCAGTCTAATGGGCAAACAGAACGCATGAATCAGAATTTAGGGCAATATTTGCATTGCTTTGTTTCTGATAATCAGGAAGAGTGATCCTCGTTCCTTCCTCTTGCTGAATTTGTCATCAATAACTGCCATGAATCTTCTGATGTATCTCCTTTTTTTGTGTCTATGGTCAGCATCCCCACTTCTGTACATTTCAGGAGGGGCACCTGGGGAGGACAAATTGGGTACCTGTGTAGGACCAATTCATCATAGTATCATAGTATCATAGTTTTTAAGGTTGAAGGGAGACTCTAAGGGGCACTTTGCACACTGCGACATCGCAGGTGCGATGTCGGTGGGGTCAAATTGAAAATGACGCACTTCCGGCATCGCATGCGACATCGCAGTGTGTAAAGGCTGGATGATACGATTAACGAGCGCAAAAGCGTCGTAATCGTATCATCGGTGCAGCGTCGGCGTAATCCATGATTACGCTGACGCGACGGTCCGATGTTGTTCCTCGCTCCTGCGGCAGCGCACATCGCTGTGTGTGAAGTCGCAGGAGCGAGGAACGTCTCCTACCGGCCTCACTGCGGCTTCCGTAGGATATGCGGAAGGAAGGAGGTGGGCAGGATGTTTACATCCTGCTCATCTCCGCCCCTCCGCTCTGATTGGCCGCCTGCCGTGTGACGTCGCAGTGACGCCGCACGACCCGCCCCCTTAACAAGGAGGCGGGTCGCCGGCCACAGGGACGTCGCACGGCAGGTGAGTGTGTGTGTGAAGCTGGCGTAGCGATAACTTTCGCTACGCCAGCTATCACCACATATCGCTGCTGCGACGGGGGCGGGCACTATCGCACTCGGCATCGCAGCATCGGCCTGCGATGTCGTAGTGTGCAAAGCCCGCCTAAGTCCATCTAGTTCAACCCGTAGCCAAAAGGCAAAAAAAAACCCAATGTGGCAAACAAGTTCCAATGGGGAAAAAATTTCCTTCCTGACTCCACATCCGGCAATCAGACTAGTTCCCTGGATCAATACCCTGTCATAAAATCTAATATACATAACTGGTAATATTAAATTTTTCAAGAAAGGCATCCAGGCTCTGCTTAAATGTTAGTAGTGAATCACTCATTACAACATCATGCGGCAGAGAGTTCCATAGTCTCACTGCTCGTACAGTAAAGAATCCTCGTCTGTGATTATGATTAAACCTTCTTTCCTCAAGACGTAGCGGATGCCCCCGTGTTCCAGTCGCAGGCCTAGGTGTAAAAAGATCTTTGGAAAGGTCTCTGTACTGTCCCCTCATATATTTATACATTGTGATTAGATCCCCCCTAAGCCTTCGTTTTTCCAAACTAAATAACCCCAAGTTTAATAACCTGTCTTGGTATTGCAGCCCACCCATTCCTCTAATAATCTTGGTCGCTCTTCTCTGCACCCTCTCCAGTTCAGCTATGTCCTTCTTATATATCGGTGACCAGAATTGTACACAGTATTCTAAGTGCGGTCGCACTAGTGACTTGTACAGAGGTAGAACTATATTTTGTTCATGAACACTTATACCTCTTTTAATACATCCCATTATTTTATTAGCCCTGGCAGCAGCTGCCTGACACTGTCCACTAAAGTGAAGTTTACCATCCACCCATACACCCAAGTCTTTTTCTGTGTCTGTTTTACCCAGTGTTCTACAATTAAGTACATAATCATAAATGTTATTTCCTCTACCCAAGTGCATGACCTTACATTTATCTACATTAAACTTCAATTGCCACTTCTCAGCCCAATCCTCCAATTTACATAAATCTCCCTGTAATATAAAATTATCCTCCTCTGTATTGATTACCCTGCAGAGTTTAGTATCATCTGCAAATATTGAAATTCTACTCCGCATGCCCCCAACAAGGTCATTTATAAATATGTTGAAAAGAAGCGGGCCCAATACTGACCCCTGTGGTACCCCACTATGAACTGAGACCCAGTCCGAGTACGTACCATTAATAACCACCCTTTGTTTCCTATCACTGAGCCAGTTTTTAACCACATATTTTCCCCTATCCCCATTATTCTCATTTTATGTACCAACCTTTTGTGTGGCACCGTATCAAAAGCTTTTGAAAAGTCCATATACACAACATCCACTGCATTTCCCTGGTCCAGGCTTGAACTTACCTCTTCATAGAAGCTGATCAAATTAGTTTGACAGGATCGATCCCTCATAAACCCATGTTGATACTCTGTCATAAGGTTATTTTTCTTGAGATACTCCAGTATAGCATCTCTCAAGAAACCCTCAAGGATTTTACCAACCGTAGAGGTTAAACTTACCGGCCTATAATTTCCCGGCTCAGTTTTTGTCCCCTTTTTGAATATTGGCACCACATTTGCTATGCGCCAGTCCTGCGGTACCGACCCTGTTATTAAGGAATCTGAGAAGATTAAAAATAATGGTCTATCTATCACAGAACTCAATTCCTGTAGTACTCTGGGGTGTATGCCATCCGGGCCCGGAGATTTGTCAACCTTAGTGATTTCGAGGCGGCGGCGTACTTCCTGCTGGGTTAAGCAGGTAATATTATCGTCTACATGGGAAAGGGTTCAACAGCATTTGCATGACATGGGTTCCAAGTATAATGTGTGGCTGACTTTAGATGTGTGCCTGGTCCGGGGCTGTGTGTGGGTGATCTGGTGTGGTTATCTACAAGAAACATTAAACTTAATATACCTTAAGTTAAGACCTCAGTTTATTGGTCCATACAAATTCACAACAGTCATTAATCCGGATGCTTTCCACCTGGTGTAACACCCCAGGGTCGAGGAGTTTTCACCCGACTCATCGCCAGGCCGAAGGTACAGATCCTCTGCATCGTCACGGGCTGGCCTGGCCCAGTTTCGTGACCCTGAGAGGTACAGAAGGGAAAGAAGGAGGTGGACGGGAGGAAGGATGGAGGATGGGGGTGGTAGTGACAGTTAGGAAAGTCTGTTTAGATCGTGACACCACGTGAGGTCCGTGGCCAGAGATGGGCCGCTGCTGCGGGTGTTGCTCTCCGGGGCTGATGGTGAAGGTCACAGCTGGGATGGTGTCGCTCCACACAGGTGGAGTGGAGTTACCCCGGGAAGGATGACGGAGTACGGACGAGGGTGGTGGTAGTCCCTGTTGGCACCGCAGCTCAAGGCGACAGCTCCGATAAAGGAGAGGCAGAGACAGGGGTATCGTTCTCTGCCACGATGGGCTCCAGCCGATCCTGAATCCGTGGAAGGTCAGATCCGGTGTGTGTCAGCCTATGGGCCCTTCCCCTTTGATGCGCTAAGTATCAAAGACTCGGTGGGACAGGTCCGGTGACTTTTCTAGCCATTCCCGTGACCCTTGCAGAGTTGGTGGACAATGTGAAGTATGCCTGCTCTAGGCTTCTGTACCCCGACAGCGCCGGTCCTGTGGAAGCTTCTCCCCAGCGACCGTGTTGAAAACGCCTTGGCCCACAGAGCTGCCTAGCAGCATGTCTGCTCTGCTCTGTGTCTGCAGCTGTTCTCCCTTGTGGTAGTTGTGTTGTGTGCTCTAAGCTGTTGCCCCCAGCCGCTGCCACCGGTTCACTACTCTCACTAGGTCAACCTGCTCTTCCCACTGTGTGCTCCTCACTCCCCCTGGTGGTTGCTTCTCCCTGACCCCGAGTTCCGGTTCCAGTGGTTTGGGGAGCCCCTGGTGTGGTGGCGTCCTGTAAACCCAACCACTATACTGACCCCCTACTGTGACACCACCCTGGTCCGGTCCCCATTGGGGAGGGCAACCCACTGTAACTGTGTGTGTGTTGGTCTAACCTGTACCGATCTTCCTTAGACCTGGGATAAGTACTACACCCTAATGGAGGTGCAGTACCCTGTGGCGTTTGAAGCCTCAGGGGCGTCACATTTTCCGGTGGCACATGGCAGCACTCCGGGGCTGCAACATTTTACAGTGATCACCGCATTTTGTTATGCATTAAACCAAACAATATTTCTTTGCTTTTTGGGAAGCACAGCACATTAAACGTTTCAAACAGTTAACTCCGTATGGTTCTTAGCTAGCATCATTAACACTTTCACACATGGTATATACATTCTGTACATGGTATCAACATTGCATTATTTACAGTTGTTTGCAGAGCATAGTTTACACGTTATTCACATTCTGTACACAGGTTCAATATTATTTACATTTTTCAACAGAGCAGTATCACACCTTCATTAAGGAAAACTGGTCATTTACTTACAGTATAACGTTTGAGTACAGTGTGCCACCGGTCGGTGCACCACTTTATAACTGTACTATAATCTCTCACATGTACCGCAGGAGTGATATCTACCACTATATGGTCACCATATGGTGTTAATATCAGTGTTGGCCTTTGTGTAGTTTTATTTTCAGTAACAGCGTGGTCATCTGCTGAGGTTCCTCTATACCCATTATTAAGGCGTGATACTATAGTTGTTACCAGGTTAGGGGCCCATTCAGAAGTCCTCCCCCCCGAGCTGAATTACTAGCTACGCCAAAGGCGTAGAGTATAACATACTATGTGAGTGTAATATACTATGTGTTTCAATCACAATTTTTATTGAATTCAGACATATCACACATTATTGAATTTATTGAGTGCCATTCTGAGCAGATTGGAATTTATTACGTATATCTGATGGGATGCTTTATGCCTTATTGTCTATATTTTGATCATCTATGGATATAGCCTTTATTATATCTAATGCAGTCAAAGGGCAGTTTTGAATAGACTGGCTTTTGTTGTTGTTAGTTATCTACTAATACTAATTTGAAGTGATATACTAATCTTGCAGTAATATTCTATTTTAGCAACCACCGAGGAATATTATTATACCTCCTAGTTACAGAATAGCCGTCATTGAGTGGGGGCACCAACTGCGCTTTATTTATAGTGCCAACCTCGGTGACAAGGTAGGAACTGTGATAGAAGTATTATAGTGCCTTTACTTATTCCTTCGTTGATATTATAGAACCTAGATTGCCTTTCTTACACTACCTAGTGTAGCGCCAGCATCCCTACAGGGACACCAAATTACTCATCGTCTCGACTAGGTTGCATCCTCCCCCACTGCCCTGCAGTTGTCCAAGTATGCTCTTGCTCTCCTGCCCCTGGGGCTTGTGCATGCTGCTCAGGCTCCCTGGGAATGCGCTTAGGATGTGCACAAGGGCCCTCCTCATAAAGGGCCGGAGCACCATTTCCCGGAAATGCCTCTCAGCCTATGTATTCAAGGTACCCTCCCATTGGGAAGGTGCCTGTGCAACATCCTTAGTTAGTCAGTCTCCCAGTCTGCTAGCTAGTTGTCAGGTACCGTGCAGTTGTCTGTTCCCACTCATCAACATCTGTCTGAACGACCTGAGTCCAGCTAGTTCATCGGCATCAATCTAGCCTGTAGCTCCAACAGAATCTTGGCCCTGTTTGTCTGTTCCACCAGATTTTGGCGGTGATCCCAAGCAATGTCGAGGGTTCACTAACCAGTGCTCCTTTCACTTTGAACTTTTGCCATATCAGTTCACTTCGGAGCAGGCCAAAGTAGTTTTTCTGATATCGCACCTCGACGGGGAGGCTTTCGTTTGGATCAATCTCCTGAGGGAGAGAAGAGATCTGGTCACCTCCGACATCCTAGACTCTCTGGAAGCCTTCCAGAAGGTTTTCTATGAACCGGGTCATGTCGACGCGGCTGCATCCTCCCTCCTGCAGTTACGTCAAGATGTACAGACTTTGAGCCAATCAATATGCGGTTCAATTCTGCACCCTCTCCTTGGAACTAGGCTAGAATAATCAGGCGCTGTTGCCCTTCCTTTACCTGTCTATCCCTGCATTGCCACCATACTTGTCCATAACCGCTGTCCTGTCTGTCTCAGTCATCCCGTCGGTATCTACCTGCACCTGTACGCATACCTGAGTCCGTCTCCTGTCATGGGGGTCAGCTGCCAAAGTCCTGGTCACTGCCCTGGGAGTGGTACCTGGCGTCCGCCTTGCAGTAGGCACTTAGTTAAGCCACTCCCTCTAAAGGATAAGCCCGGATCCTCCCTGTGGTCCAGTGGGTCCACTCCCGCTCGCCGCCTCAGCAACAACAGCGGCAAGCATTACACCTAGTTCGTAGATTGACTGTGTACACACCAAATCCTTTTTTTTTTTTAAGCTTCAGAGAGCAGGGACAACATATTGGGGCCTTCATTCTACTCATTGCTGGGAGCCCTTTGATCATTTATCACATATTCTATTGATAGGTGATAAACATCTTTTGTAGGAAAATTAGGAAGTAAACTACAGCTGGCCCCATTCACATGAATGCTACCACTTTATTAATATTCCTTGAATAGTATAAATATTCAATAAACTTCTTACTAAGTGTCCCGAGAGATTGTGCAAAGTTAAGGGACTTTCAGAAGAAAGCAGAGGAAATAACTTACCGTAAATAATTTCCTGCATGTAAAAAAAGAAAAAGGGAAATTCCTTGTACGTGCAGCTATAAATGTAGAACATCTTTGCATTCTTTGAACACAGTGCAACTGAAACAAGAATTGTGATCCATTAACATCGAGTGCTTGTAACAGACAATTTTATTGCATCTTTTTCTGAATCTTTTCATGTTTTGAATGCATCACTATTTCAGTTGGTTGTTGTGACTCTGTAATGAGCTGGAAGCAGGATAGGATTTTCCCTCATTGATTGGAATACTCGGCAAGAATTTTGGAAGTTAAATAATGCAAAACTTAGAACAGCTACAGTGGCATGCAAAAGTTTGAGCACCCCTGGTCAAGTTTACTGATATTCTGAACAATTAAGCAAGTTGAAGATGAAATTATCCGTAAAAGCCATAAAGTTAAGGATAACACATATCCTCTGCATTTTAGACAAAAAAAAAAATATTTTTTACATTTTTAAATTCACAACAAAAAAAAAAGTTGGGCAATGCAAAATATTGGGTACCCTGCATGGTTAGTACCCTGCAGCACCCTCTTTGGCAAGTATCAAAGCTTGTAAATGTTTTTTGTAGCCAGCCAAGAGTCTATCAATTCTTTTTTGAGGGATTTTCATGCTTTCTTCCTTAGAAAAGTCTTCTTGTTCTGTAAGATTCCTGGGTCCTCTTGCATGCACTACTCTTTTGTGGTCTAGCCACAGATGTTTAATGATGTTCAGATCAGGGGACTGTGAGGGCCATGGTAAAACCTTCAGCTTGTACCTTTTGACATAGGCTAATGTGGATTTTGAATTGTGTTTAGGATCCTTATCGATTTGTAGAAGCCATCCTCTTTTCAACTTCAGCTTTTTTACAGATGGTGTTATGTTTGCTTGAAGAATTTGTTAAACTTTAATTGAATCCATTCTTCCCTCTACCCGTGAAATGTTCCCAGTGCCATTGGATAGAATACAACCCAAAGCATGATTAATCCACCCCCATGCTTAATGGTTGGTGATATGTTCTTGTCATGACATTCTGTCTCCTTTTTTTCCCAAACATTTGGTTTGATCATTGTGGCCAAGGAGTTCTATTTTAACCTCATCAGTTAACACGACTTGTTTCCAAAATACATCAGTCTTGTTTAGATGTTATTTTGCATACTTCTGATGCTAAATTTTCTGGTTAGGACACATGAGAGGGTTTCTTCAGATGACTCTTCCATGAAGGCCATTTTTCTGTAGGTGTTTCTGAACAGTAGAGCAATGTACCACAACTCCAGAGTCGGCTAAATCTTCCTGAAGGACTTTTGCAGTGAAGTGAAGGTTCTGATTTGCCACTCTAGCAATCCTACGAGCAGCTCTCACAGAAATTTTGCTTGGTTTTCCAGACCTTATCCTGACCTCCACTGTTTCTGTAAATGCCATTTCTGAATTACTTTTCGAACTGAGGAAAGGGCAACTTGAAAACGCTTTGCTATTTTCGTCTAGCTTTCTTCTGCTTTGTGGGCCTTCACCATTTTGATTTTCAGAGTGCTAGGCAGCTGCTTTGAAAAACCCATGGCTTCTGTTTTATTTGCCCAAGGTTAGAGGAAGCTGGGTTTTTATAAAGCTGTGAAATTTGCATCACCTGCCCTTTCATAACTATGATAATGAACAAGCCACAAACCTAACAGGCTAATAAAGGTCTGAAATGATAGATAGTCAAAGTTATCTGAGCACACAAATCTCCAAGGGTATTCAAACTTTTGCATTGGCCCACTTTCATTTTTGTAGTTTTTAAAATGTTAATGATGAAAATATTTTTTTTTGTTCCTACCTAAAATATAAAGGAAATGTGTCATCTTTAAATTTATGCCTTTTAGAGATCATTTCATTTTCAACTTGATTAACTGTTCACAATAACAGTAATTTTGACCAGGAGTGCTCAAACTTTTGCATAGCACTGTACAATATACATATACAGTATGTATGCTTCTTTTCTGAAGTAGTAGAAATAGCTGGCTCAATATAATAACACTTTCTCTTGCCACTGGATTAGCTGACTGTTGACATGTACCTATATTTCTTAATTCTAAAAAAAATATTTTTGAGGGTTTTTTGCTTTTCAACTTATTTTTATTATAACCATTGTTTTTTAAGATATTTATTGTATCATGAGAATGATGCCCTATAGAATTAATAATAACGCCTGGAATGTGGTCATGTATGTGTAACTGATATTAGGTGGCTGAGCATTGGCAGTCAATCATTATTCTCCTGCCATTGTAGATTTGCTCAACTGTAAAAGTAAATCCTCCATCTGGGCCAGCTCTCTTCTAGTGCAGTAACGGTATGTCCGCACGCTTCATCTTTTTTTCTGAGTGCATCTTTTTTCCTGTGGTCACAGAAAACGTAGCTTGTGGCCCAAAAACTGCATGACATTTTGCCGAGTTTTTGCCACATTTTTGTTAATGCGTTTCTTTTTTAAAGGAGAAACAAAATATCCATTGATAATTGATAGATAGCTAGAATAGATAGAAAAAAATAGATAAACAATAGATACAAGGGAATTTCAATAAATTAGAATATCATCAAAAAGTAAATTTCAGTAATTCAATACAACAAGGGAAACACATATATTATATAGAGTCATTACACACAGTGATCTATTTCAAGTGTTTATTTCTCTTAATGTCGATTATGGCTTACAGTGAATGAAAACCTAAAAGTCATTATCTCTGAAAATTAGAATAATTACCACAAAACACCTGCAAAGGTTTCGTCCCTAAGGCTATGTGCGCACCTTGCATAATTTTATGCGCTTTCGATGCATATTGCACTGCAACGTAAACGTATGCGTTTGCGTCCCCAGCACAATGTATTAAGATTGTGCATAATCCATCCGCATGTTGCATTTGAGAGCGCAGCGATTTGCATGCTGAAATTTTGATCCAAATCGCTGAGCTCAAAAAAGTAACATGTCACTTATTTCGTGAGCTTTGGATGTTGCTCCCACTCTTGTCTATGGTAGGGGCAGCATCCAGAGCGCATGAAAGCGGCATCTATTCTGCAAACACACTGCATCCATTACGCAGTGTTTCTGCAGCGATTTGAAGAGCACAGGCACAGCCAAATCGCTGCAGATTTGGCATCACGGACACTACGCAACGTGCACACATAGCCTTAGTATGGTTCATTAGGCTATACAATCATGGGGAAGACTGCTGACTTGACAGATGTCCAGAAGGAAGTCATTGACACACTACACAAGGAGGGTACACCACAAAAGGTCAATGCTAAAAAAGCTGGTAAAGTGTCGGGACAGTTGCATCTAATGCATGCAGCAATTACGGGCGGCTGCAGGCTGATAATTTTAGGTTGGGGGGTGCCCAATAACCATGGGTATCCCCAGCCTGAGAATACCAGCACCCAGCTGTCAGGCTTTATCTGTGCTGGGTATCATAAAGGGAAGGATCCTACGCCAATTTATTTTTACATTTAGTTTACTCTACGATATAGACCATCCCACCGGCGTTTGTGATTGGAAGAGTCAGACATGCTGTCACTCAGCGTTAGGGCTCGTCTGACTGCAACCAATCACAGATGCCGTTGGGTGGGGGAAGCAGTGCATATTCAATTAATGTAATGAGCGGCCCAGGATGTGAATGACTGGCCGCAGGAGCAGTGTGACAGCCGCCCTAGTGAATCGGTAAGTATGAAGCACTTGCTCCTACTCCTTTGTGCTGGATTCTGGTCCCCATAGACTTTATATGGGGAACGGCATCTGGTCAGATACCACGTATCAATCTCCTGCCAACCCTGAGTCAATGGGGGCTTGATCTGCTAGTCCTCCGAAACACAGGGACAAAACGTAAAAAGAATTGACATGCTGCGTCTTCAAAAACACAGTCAAAAAAAGATGCACTATGCGGACAGCAAAATAGAAATCTCAGACTTTGCTGCGGGAAAAAAATACATGCATTTGAGTGCATCTTTAAAAAAAAACACACCAAAAACGCAGTAAAAGATGCAGTGTGCGGATGAGGCCTTAGGCTTTGTCCGCACACTACATTTTTGTGGTGACCACAAAAATGCACCAAAAACGCATCCTGTGGTAAAAAAAACACATCCTGTAGCAAAAAACTCATCAAAAACGTGTGTGTTTTTTTTTATGAGTTTTCAATGCTTTTTTTGACCATGTGTTTTTGATGCATTTTTTGTTATCACCAGGGGGTCAAAAATGCAGGGGGAAAAAAGCAAAAAGAATTGACATGCTGCATTTTTGTAGTCACCACAAAATGCAGCCCAGAAAAAAAAGTAACGTGTGCACAGCAAATCTGAAATATCATAGACTTTGCTAGGGAAGGAAAACCATGTAGTTTAAGATTTCAGATTTGCTATGCACACGTTGCTTTTTTTTGGCTGTAGTTTTGTGGTGACCGCAAAAATGCACCATATCAATTCTTTTTGTGTTTTTCACCCATTGGTGATAAAAAAACCCCCCAAAACACATCAAAGACGCATGGTCAAAAAACGCATCAAAAATGCATGCGTTTTTTGGCTACAGGGTGCATTTTTATGGTTACCACAAAAATGCAGGGTGCAGACATAGCCTAAAAAGCTGATAACTGCACTCCGCAGTAAATTTGTATTTCTCTGTCCCAGCCGGCTCAGTACATACTCTTTTTACTCCACTACTAGAGAGCCATCTGATATGAAGCATTTACAGTTGAATGCATGTACAGTAACAGAAAAATAATTATTAACGGCATATGCATGGCCACCTAGAATCTGTTATATAGCAAGAACCACATGGCAGGCATTATTACTAATTCTATCGGGCACCATTTTTATAAGAAAACCATACATTTTTTTTGTACAAGTAAATAAAAAAAATTTGTTAATATGCAAGAGGAACAAACAATGAAAAAGAAGCAGGAAAGCCACTGCATGGCACCTATCTGAGCACACTCTGAACATCAAACAAAGACTGGAGGACAAAGAGTAAAGCGCAAATATGTTTAATAAATAGCAACTGGCACAAAGGAATCAGCGGCAAAAACAGGCCGGCAAAAGTAAATAAAAAAGGCTACACCACAGTAGCCGAAACGCGTCGCTGTACGTCATTTTTCAACTGGGGGTTATGGCTTGATATGCTCATATGTCTATATGACCATTTTTTAACTGGAACCAAGCAACAATAAATTACCTGGAAATTTACTGACGGTGTATCTCTCCTCCTTGCACTGGGCAGAACCATTTTCTAAATAAAAAAGGTAGAACATTTTTCTTAAAAAATAAAATATGGTGAAGGGAGTGGGGCCCACTGACACTAGAAGCTATTTCAGCTGGATGAGTGTCCAAAAAAGTACATTCTGCTGAAAGTTATTGTGGTATAGACACCCACAGGGTCGACTCCCTACACTGTAACAGAGGCTGGCATCTGCCGTTGGCTTTCAAGTCACTGCTGGTACATGGTAGTGATGGCATGTGCTACCTGTTGCTTGCACACTGAAGTCAGCTGCTGGCTTCTGCATTGGCTACGGAAGACAATGTCACATGTCTTGGGAGTGGGGAAGATGAGAATTGTTTATTTTTTTTAATATATTTGTTGGAGAAGAGACACGGAACTGGGACATTTTTACAAGATACCTATGGAAGCGTTATATCAGGTCTTGGCCAGCATGATGCAGCTCAGTTTCTGGGTGCTGACAATCTTCTTATAGCCTAGGGCATCTTTATGTAGAGGGACAATTATTTTTTTTTCAGGTCCTCAAAGAAGTCTTTGCCAGGAGGTGCCATGTTGAACTTCCAGTGACCAGTATGAGAGCGTGTGTGAGTGATGACACCAAATTTAACACACCAGCTCCCAATTCACACCTGAGACCTTGCAACACTAATAAGTCACATGACACAGGGGAAGAAAAATTACTATTTGGGCACAATTTGTCCACTTTCACGTATGGATGTACTCACTTTTGTTGCCAGTGGTTTAGATATTAATGGCAGTGTGTTTAGTTATTTAGGGGGCACATCAAATTTACACAAGCTGTACACTGACTACTTTACATTGTATCAAAGTGTCATAACAGTGTTGTCCCATGAAAAGATGCAATAAAATATTTACAAAAATGCGAAGCACACCTGTGCAATAATCATGCTTTCTATTCAGTATCTTTATATGGCACGCCTGTGAGGTGGATGGATTATCGAGGCAAAGGAGAAATGCTGACTAAGGCCCAAGCCACACGGCATGAAAATCGGAGCGAGTGGAATGCGATGTTTTATCGCATTCCACTCGGACCAATATTACTCTATGTGCCAGCACCCATGAGCGATTATTTTCTTAGCCCTAATCGGACCGAGAAAACAATCGCAGCATGCTGCGATTGTAATGCGAGTCTTGTTTCTCTCGCACCCATTCAAGTCTATGGGGCGAGAGAAAAATCGCACTGCACTCACAGTACACCGGTGTACAGTGCAGGGCGAGAATGGCAATAGCCGGCAACGGAGGAGAGAAGGAGATTAATTCCTCTCTTCCCTCCGCAGAGCCGGCCCGCCCCTCCTCAGTGTCGGCCAACCCCCCGCAGCTGAGGTCCGATCGCATGATCGGACCTCTGTCGCAGTGACACTCGCATGACACTTGGCTTCTGCTGTGCTGCCAGCATGAGGCGAGTGTCATGCGAGGCTCGCAGTAGATCCCTGTGTCGCCCCGGCCTAACAATGATTTAGACAAATTTGTGAATAATATTTGAGAGAAAAAGGCTTTTGTGTATATAGAAAAAGTTTTAGGTCTTTGAGTTCAGTTCATGAAAAATTGTGTCAAAAACAAAAGTGTTGCATTTATATTTTTGTTCATTATACATATAGTTAGACGTTAGTATTTATCAGCATTGCCTAAAAATTCTGTCACATATTTTGGGTAGCCTTCCACAAGATTCTAAATCATTTACTCTAATTTTGGTCCATACTTCCTGAGAAAACTGGTGTAATCAAGTCAGGTTTCAGTTCTGCTCATAAGTGTATATGGGACTGAGATAAGAGCTTTATGATGGCCACTCCATTGTCTTCACTTTGTGTCCTAAAGGTGGTGTCACACATAGCGACAACGACATCGCTGCTAAGTCGCCATTTTCTGTGACATAGCAATGACCCCAACAGCAACGTCGCTGTATGTGACACATAACAACTATCAGACCCCTGCTACGAAATCGTTGCTCGCTCCTGAATGTTCCAGGTTATTTTTTGATCGCTGCTATCCCGCTGCGCCATGCTGATAAGCCTGCATCCTTGTGTTTGACACCGCAGCAGCGACGATCGCTACGACGCTGAAAACAGTGACGTAGGACTGAAGGCAGGACAAGGGCGTGTTTTTGCGGTGTATTTTGCAACGCCCCTACGACTCCGATTGGTGGTTACAACAGCGTTCTGATTGGGTACTTTGCCGAAGGCGTTACAGTGATTTCATTCTTTAAGTTCCATTCTTTGTTCTACGTAGTAGATGCTCTGTCTGGTGTCGCTAGTGTGTCGTTTTTTGTGGATCTTTCATCAGACCTTGTGATTGAAAAGGTAAAGTACGCTTTTTATTCTCAAATTGTTGTATATAGAATAGTAGTTTTGTATATAGGAGCAGTATTATTGTAGTTGTATTCTTGTACTTAGGGAGCAATATTATAATATTTATATTCTTATACATAGGGAGCAGTAGTTATATTCTTGTATATAGGGGTCAGTATTATAGTAGTTATATTCTGGGGCATTATTATAGTAGTTATATTCTTGTATATAGGGGGCAGTATTATAGTAGTTATATTCTGGGGCATTATTATAGTAGTTATATTCTTGTATATAGGGGGCAGTATTATAGTAGTTATATTCTTGAACATAGGGGCAGTATTATAGTTGTTATATTCTGGAGCATTATTATAGTAGTTATATTCTTGTACATAGGGGGCAGTATTATAGTAGTTATATTCTTGTACATAGGGAGCAGTAGTTATATTCTTGTATATAGGGGTCAGTATTATAGTAAAATAATATATTACTACATTGTTATATACTACACACTACGCACAAGAATATAACTGCTATAATACAGCCACATATGTACCAGAATACAACTACTATAATACTGCTCCTATGTACAATAATATAACTACTATAATACGGCCCCCTATGTACAAAAATATCACTACTATAATACTGCCCCCCAATATACAATAATATAACTGCTATAATACTGCTCCTACAGTTAGGTCCAGAAATATTTGGACAGTGACACAATTTTCGCGAGTTGGGCTCTGCATGCCACCACATTGGATTTGAAATGAAACCTCTACAACAGAATTCAAGTGCAGATTGTAACGTTTAATTTGAAGGTTTGAACAAAAATATCTGATAGAAATTGTAGGAATTGTACACATTTCTTTACAAACACTCCACATTTTAGGAGGTCAAAAGTAATTGGACAAATAAACCAAACCCAAACAAAATATTTTTATTTTCAATATTTTGTTGCGAATCCTTTGGAGGCAATCACTGCCTTAAGTCTGGAACCCATGGACATCACCAAACGCTGGGTTTCCTCCTTCTTAATGCTTTGCCAGGCCTTTACAGCCGCAGCCTTCAGGTCTTGCTTGTTTGTGGGTCTTTCTGTCTTAAGTCTGGATTTGAGCAAGTGAAATGCATGCTCAATTGGGTTAAGATCTGGTGATTGACTTGGCCATTGCAGAATGTTCCACTTTTTTGCACTCATGAACTCCTGGGTAGCTTTGGCTGTATGCTTGGGGTCATTGTCCATCTGTACTATGAAGCGCCGTCTGATCAACTTTGCGGCATTTGGCTGAATCTGGGCTGAAAGTATATCCCGGTACACTTCAGAATTCATCCGGCTACTCTTGTCTGCTGTTATGTCATCAATAAACACAAGTGACCCTGTGCCATTGAAAGCCATGCATGCCCATGCCATCACGTTGCCTCCACCATGTTTTACAGAGGATGTGGTGTGCCTTGGATCATGTGCCGTTCCCTTTCTTCTCCAAACTTTTTTCTTCCCATCATTCTGGTACAGGTTGATCTTTGTCTCATCTGTCCATAGAATACTTTTCCAGAACTGAGCTGGCTTCATGAGGTGTTTTTCAGCAAATTTAACTCTGGCCTGTCTATTTTTGGAATTGATGAATGGTTTGCATCTAGATGTGAACCCTTTGTATTTACTTTCATGGAGTCTTCTCTTTACTGTTGACTTATAGACAGATACACCTACTTCACTGAGAGTGTTCTGGACTTCAGTTGATGTTGTGAACGGGTTCTTCTTCACCAAAGAAAGTATGCGGCGATCATCCACCACTGTTGTCATCCGTGGACGCCCAGGCCTTTTTGAGTTCCCAAGCTCACCAGTCAATTCCTTTTTTCTCAGAATGTACCCGACTGTTGATTTTGCTACTCCAAGCATGTCTGCCATCTCTCTGATGGATTTTTTCTTTTTTTTTCAGCCTCAGGATGTTCTGCTTCACCTCAATTGAGAGTTCCTTAGACCGCATGTTGTCTGCTCACAGCAACAGCTTCCAAATGCAAAACCACACACCTGTAATCAACCCCAGACCTTTTAACTACTTCATTGATTACAGGTTAACGAGGGAGACGCCTTCAGAGTTAATTGCAGCCCTTAGAGTCCCTTGTCCAATTACTTTTGGTCCCTTGAAAAAGAGGAGGCTATGCATTACAGAGCTATGATTCCTAAACCCTTTCTCCGATTTGGATGTGAAAACTCTCATATTGCAGCTGGGAGTCTGCACTTTCAGCCCATATTATATATATAATTGTATTTCTGAACATGTTTTTGTAAACAGCTAAAATAACAAAACTTGTGTCACTGTCCAAATATTTCTGGCCCTGACTGTATATACAAGAACATACAGTGCCTACAAGTAGTATTCAACCCCCTGCAGATTTATCAGGTTTACACATTCGGAATTAACTTGGCATTGTGACATTTGGACTGTAGATCAGCCTGGAAGTGTGAAATGCACTGCAGCAAAAAAGAATGTTATTTCTTTTTTATTTTTTTTTTAAATTGAGAAAAGTTTATTCAGAGGGTCATTTATTATTCAACCCCTCAAACCACCAGAATTCTGTTTGGTTCCCCTAAAGTATTAAGAAGTATTTCAGGCACAAAGAACAATGAGCTTCACATGTTTGGATTAATTATCTCTTTTTCCAGCCTTTTCTGACTAATTAAGACCCTCCCCAAACTTGTGAACAGCACTCATACATGGTCAACATGGGAAAGACAAAGGAGCATTCCAAGGCCATCAGAGACAAGATCGTGGAGTGTCACAAGGCTGGCAAGGGGTACAAAACCCTTTCCAAGGAGTTGGGCCTACCTGTCTCCACTGTTGGGAGCATCATCCGGAAGTGGAAGGCTTATGGAACTACTGTTAGCCTTCCACGGCCTGGACAGCCTTTGAAAGTTTCCTCCCGTGCCGAGGCCAGGCTTGTCCGAAGAGTCAAGGCTAACCCAAGGACAACAAGGAAGGAGCTCCGGGAAGATCTCATGGCAGTGGGGACATTGGTTTCAGTCAATACCATAAGTAACGTACTCCACCGCAATGGTCTCCGTTCCAGACGAGCCCGTAAGGTACCTTTACTTTCAAAGCGTCATGTCAAGGCTCGTCTACAGTTTGCTCATGTCACTTGGAGGACTCTGATGCAGACTGGTTCAAGGTTCTCTGGTCTGATGAGACCAAGATCGAGATCTTTGGTGTCAACCACACACGTGACGTTTGGAGACTGGATGGCATTGCATATACGACCCCAAGAATACCATCCCTACAGTCAAGCATGGTGGTGGCAGCATCATGCTGTGGGGCTGTTTCTCAGCCAAGGGGCCTGGCCATCTGATCCGCATCCATGGGAAGATGGATAGCACGGCCTACCTGGAGATTTTGGCCAAGAACCTCCGCTCCTCCATCAAGAATCTTAAGATGGGTCCTCATTTCATCTTCCAACAAGACAACGACCCAAAGCACACAGCCAAGAAAACCAAGGCCTGGTTCAAGAGGGAAAAAATCAAGGTGTTGCAGTGGCCTAGTCAGTCTCCTGACCTTAACCCAATTGAAAACTTGTGGAAGGAGCTCAAGATTAAAGTCCACATGAGACACCCAAAGAACCTAGATAACTTGGAGAAGATCTGCATGGAGGAGTGGGCCAAGATAACTCCAGAGACCTGTGCCGGCCTGATCAGGTCTTATAAAAGACGATTATTAGCTGTAATTGCAAACAAGGGTTATTCCACAAAATATTAAACCTAGGGGTTGAATAATAATTCCTAGTCCTAGTGTCCTCTGTATCCTCCGTGTGTGTATGAAACAGCTGAGCAACGAAGCCCTCGGCGGTGAGTGATCGCTTGCGAGAGGGGTTATTGTGCCTGGTCCCGGATCGTACAGGGAGGTAGAGGAGAAGAAATTAAACCCCCCAGAAGTGTGGGAAAGGCCACCCAAATGGCGCCGCGGGTATTGGAGTGGCGGGAAAGGGAAGAAGATATGCAGCACAACATAAAGAAGCTGCATCCCACCTAGCCCAGTTTGTCTATCATAACTCACCAGGGACAGACAGGGGGACCTAGGGAAAAACACCAGGGTCACCCCCGGCCAAACAGCAGCAGAGGCAGAAGGCTGCCCAGGGGTTGCAGGCCCCACGAGCTATCATGGAGGATAACAACTTCACGTACCAAATGGGCTGTATCAAAAGAGACCTAGCCAGTGTGACACAATACATGAAACAACAAGCTGAAAGAACAACAGCCCTGGAGGAGAGAGTGAGCGAAATTGATGATGTGTTATGGCCCATGACGAAGGATTGCAGATATATGGCAAACATATGGAGTTCATTCTGGCAAAACAAGATGATTTGGAGAACTGCCTCTGCAGAAATAATATCCGTATAGTGGGGGTCCTGGAGAGGGCGGAGGGAACAAAGCCTGCTGAATTCTTTGAGGACTGGATTACACTGACTCTTGGGAAAGATATGCTGACACCGCTATATACTATTGAGCGAGCTCACAAGGTACCTACTAGGCCCCTTCCTCCAGGGAGCCCACCACATATGGTGCTTATGAAGATTCTGCACTACAGAGATAGAGACAGTATCTTAAGAGCGGCAAGACATTTTTCAAATCGTTCAGGAAAAAAGGCGCAATTCCTGGACATTAAGCGCAGACTACACCAGCTGGATATGCCCTATTCCATGTTGTATCCGGCATGGCTCCAGGTTGCGGCTATGAACTCCACGCATTTCTTTGAGTCCCCGAAGGACGCGCTTGCATGGCTGGACAAGACCAAGAAAACCGTTCACAAATTGAGGGCGCAATGGAGCCCTCCTACTGAATGAATGAAGTGGACTCAGGTTACATAGAATACCCCCTTTTAAGGGGGAAGGGGGTCTCTTCTGTGCCTTACTTTTTGTCCCCCCACTGCCTCCCTTTTTTTTTTTCCCCCTCATCACTGGATCCACTTTACTTTATGTTTACCAGGAAAGGTTGGTCTTCAGGACCCTGACCAGACTAAGCGGATGTTTGGCAATGGGAGGAGATGTGGTCTGCCTTCCTTAATTGACATTTGACCTCGCATGATAATCACATATGAAGGATTAGGTATACTATGTGGATGTGTCCGACTATGTCCCTCAGGACTGTCTTTGGATCACGGGCCCTTTTGCCTATTCTCCTGGCTCTTATATCTACCTGATGTTCCCCTTCTTCCCCCCTCCTCATTTTCCCCCCCTTTTTTTTTCTCTTCTTTCCCCTTTCTCCCCCCTCTTTTTCTGCTTATGGCAATGTGAGATAAATGGACTGGGATTCAGTGTTGGATACTGGTGGGGGGAGGGGGTTACAGCTCTCTGATGGTAATGTATCCATATGTATAGTAGCAGGAGGAGCTCGCCGGGGGGCAAAGAAGCGAATCTTGCTTAGCCTATGTTCCCCATGGTGTAGGAGTAGTTGAGTACTGGCAATGGTTTTTGGTCTGGACTCTTACTGGTG
This sequence comes from Anomaloglossus baeobatrachus, assembly GCF_048569485.1. NCBI lineage: Eukaryota > Metazoa > Chordata > Amphibia > Anura > Aromobatidae > Anomaloglossus > Anomaloglossus baeobatrachus. The sequence continues at coordinate 427,414,284 of NC_134354.1, read as the reverse complement.
AGGAGTGTGTTTGGTAGACCCTACTGTCAACTAGTTGGTGGTTATGGTTCTTAGGTTGTTGGGGGGAGGGAGAAAAGGTACAGTTTCTGACTACACAACGCAAGGCTAGATCTGAAGCACAAACGCTTTGATAGTGTCTGGGGGAAAATCTGACCTATGCTCTACTTGTCTGACATAACATGATGGGTGAACAGGTGACAATGCTGACTTGGAATGTTAGAGGGCTAAATGACGGAGTGAAGTGCAGGGCGGTGCTAGACTATGTAAAAGATTTCATAGCTTCCATAGTGTGTCTGCAAGAGACTCATCTGACTAAAGACAGGACCCACCTGTTGAAAGCGAGGTGGATTGGTCACAGTTTTCATGCCACCTACTCAAGTTATTCCAGTGGGGTCAACCTGCTGGTGCATCGTAATGTGCCTTTTATATGCCAGTCTGTCAAGATAGATGTTGAGGGGAGGTACATCTGTCTTCTGGCACAGTTAGCGGGGGTGGCATACATTATAGTTGTCGTCTACATTCCCCCCCCCATACTCGGGGGGGGGGGGTGTTCAAGAAGCTCTTCAATTTGCAGCACAAGCGCCCCTACTTCCCCTCTTGATCCTTGGGGATTTTAATAATACGATTAATGAAGAATTGGATAGGACGAAACAGATGGGGGGTGGAGAAGGAGGGGAACTGACTCCATTTGGGAGAGACATCTGTCTGAGGTGGACTTGATAGACCTATGGAGAATCCGGAACCCGGGTGTAAAAGTCTATTCTTGCTTTTCTACATCTTATGGCTCGTTTTCAAGGATTGACTTGGCTTTTGGCAACACGCAGATGTCAAGGACAGTGGGTCTGGTGGAGTATTTGTCCGTAGTGTCTCAGACCATACCCCGCTTCGACTGGTGATATGGTTGGGGGCAAGGGAGGGAGAGGCCCCTATCCCCTGGAGATTCAACCCATTCTGGCTCTCCATATTTTCTAAGAGTAGTAGGATCCCCAAATTACTTGAGGAATTATTCTGCCATAATAAGGGGACGTCCTCGGGGGCTGTCGTGTGGGACACGATGAAGGCATTTCTCAGGGGTCTTCTTATCAAGGAGGTAAATGGGATTAAAAGTTCATCTAAACAGTTTGAAAGCACACTGAGGGGAAAGGCCCAAGAGGCTGAGTGAGCTTATGTCGCTTGCCCGTTGGAGAGTACTAAAGCCATGCTGGACGACACACAGAAACAGCTAGCCCGGCATATGTTGACAAAAGCAGGGGATAAGTTATTTTTTCAAAGGCAAAGTTTTTTTGAGGAAGGGGAGAAGGCGGGACATTTGTTGGCAGTGGTGTCGCGGGCCCAACAGGAAACATCCTTGGTTTCGGAAATGAAGAAGAGGGATGGTACTTTAAAGCAGTCTGATGGGGAGGTGTTGATGGTATTCTGGGAATTTTTTGGAGAGCTCTACGGCTCTAAGGTATCCCCCCTGGAGAAGGGATATACAAGCCTTCTTGTGGCAGGGAAATATACCGACCCTCTTGCCTGACAATGCGCAGATGTTGGAGAATCCAATTTGACTAGAGCAGGGGTCTCAAACTCGGCTGGGTGTGTAGGCCGCACAAAGGAAAAAAAATAATTTGGGGGCCGCATTCTTTGCAGGACAAAGTGACATTTTTATTGGTACCATATTTTATTTTTTTTTACACACCTTTGGATCACTGATTTTGAACATTTTCCACTTGTTTATTATAACAAATGTGCACATTCTTTGTTTAAATATAAAAAAAAAATAAAAAAAAATTTGATGGTAAAAAAAAATGTCATGCATTAGTTTGAGTTTTTTTTTTAAATTTTATCACTTTCTTGTAACAAATAGTGTTACAATTAGCACTATATAGACACTTTGTCCAACATGCCCATCTTGTTGTAATGTGCCCATCCTTGTCCCCATCCCGTAGTAAAGTCCCCATACTTATAGTAATGTGTCTCATCCTTATCCCCATCCTATAGTAATGTCTCCATCCTGTAGTAATGTCCCATCCAATAGTAATGTGCCTATCTTTGTCCCCATCCTATAGTAAGGTCCCTATCCTATACTAATGTCCCCAGCCTTATCCCTATCCTATAGTAATGTTTCCCATACTTTTCCCCTTGTAGTAATGTCCCTATCCTGTAGTACTGTGCCCATCCTAGTCCCCATCCTATAGTAATGTGCCCACATTGTCCCCATCCTATAGTAATGTGCCCACCTTGTCCCCATCCTATAGTAATGTGCCCACCTTGTCCCCATCCTATAGTAATGTCCCCATCCTACAGTAATGTGCCCATCTTGTCCTCTTCCTATAGTAATGTCCCCATCCTGGATTAATGTCCCCATCCCATAGTAATGTGCCCACCTTGTCCCCATTCTATAGTAATGTCCACATCCAATAGTACTGTGCCCCTCCTTGTAATGTCCCCATCCTTTAGTAATGTCCCCATCCCATAGTAATGTGTCAACCTTGTCCCCATCCTATAGTAATGTCCCCATCCTTTAGTAATGTCCCCATCCTTTAGTAATGTCCCCATCCTATAGTAATGAGCCCAGCTTTGCCCCTATCCTATAGTAATGTCCCCAGCCTTGTCCCCATTCTATAGTAATGCCCCATCCTATAGTAATGTGGTGGCGGATCGGATGCAGTGATGGCCGCGGCGGCTGAAGGGGGGGATTGGGCGGGGGCAGTGGCGCTATAACTTACCGATCGCTCTCCTCAGCTTCCACAGACGCCGGAGTGAAGCTGAGGGGAGCGGTCTCCGGCCCCAGATCCACAGTGATTGGAGAGATCAGTCACAAGGCTGGTCTCTCCAATCAGAGCTGTGGGCGGGTGAAACAGAGGTCACCCAGCTCCAGCCAATGATCAGTGAGATAGCTGCACTGATCATGGTTGGATTTCAATGTTTTAGCCATTTTCAATGGTTGAAACATTACAGTGGCTGTGATTGGCTGACGAACGCCGCTCAGCCAATCACAGCCTCCGTAGGTCGGGGAGGAGACACCACCCCTTCGGAAGTCAGGCAGAGGTCCCCCCTCCCCGAATCTAAGGTATTTGCAAAGCGATCGCAGTCTCCGGGGCCGCGATTTCGCCATGACGCACTGGGTACATCATGGGTCCTTAAGTACCAGGGAGCCATGACATACCCAGTACGTCATAGGTCGCTAAGGGGTTAATATGCCGTCCTTCACATACACACACAAAAAAAAACAACAAAAACCAGCATTCTTCTCACCTGTCCCGCGTTCCCTCGGCTGCCTCATCTCTTCTTCTTGCTGTCTGTAGGCCCGTGCCTGTGGTGTCTATCACGGCCGGCAGGGGCCGCAGCCACTGTCAGCGATTTATGTCAGATGATTGTTTTGCCGACGCTGCGCGCACAGAGTCAGGCTCTCTGTGCACAGTGTTTCCAAAGCAGCCGTAACCGTCCGCCAATCAGAGGTAAGTTGGTGAGGTCAGGCAGTTTCCATTGGAGGAATAGTTGTGCACAGAGCGCTGGATTCTGAGCGCTGCGCCGGCAAAACATTCATCTGACATAAAGCGAGACAGTGGCTGCGGCCCCTGCACCGGCCGCGATAGTCACCAGGGGCACGGGCCTGGGGGCCGCACAAAGCAGTCTGAGTGGCCGCAGGCGGCCAGAGGGCTGCGTGTTTGAGACCTCTGGTCTAGAGGAATTAGAACATGCTCTGTCATCAATGTCCAATAATAAGTCTCCGGGCACGGATGGTTTGCCGGTTGAGGTCTTTAAATCCTACAGCTCTATTCTACTGCCCTAGTTGCTGGAAGTACTTAATGAGGTACTGGACTGGTAGGCTACCGCCCTCCATGAATGAAGCCATTATTGTGGTGATTCCTAAACAGGGCAAAGACCCCGGTCTGCCAGAATCCTATAGCCCGATATCCCTGCTGCCTGTGGACGTAATTTTTTTTGCAAAAGTCTTGGCTAACCGACTCGTCCGGGTAATTACATCTCTTATACACCCTGATCAAACGGGCTGTATCCCAAACAAATCTACTGCCATTAATATTCGACGACGCTAGTTAAACCTGCAATTACCCACAGAAGGGGACCAGTTTAAGGTGGTGGTCTCTGTAGATGCCGCTAAAGCATTTGATAGTGTTGAATTGAATTTCTTATGGGTAGTGCTGACTAGAATGGGCTTCGGCGAGAGATTCCTTTCTTGGGTGAAATTGTTGTATGCGGCGCCTAGGGCCAGGGTAAAGGTTAATGGGCTGTTATCTGGATTCTCGCTGGCTAGGGGGACTAGGCAGGGATGCCCGCTGTCTCCGCTGCGGTTTGCCATCGCTATTGAACCGCTGGCTGCAGTCCTCAGAGCTTCAGGAGGTGTGAAAGGCTTTCGCCATGGTAATCTGACAGAGAAGGTCGCACTTTACGCAGATGATATGTTGTTGTTCTTAGAGGATTGGCCGAACTCCCTAAAAGAAGTATATCCATTATTGACCATTTTAGCACATTGTCAGGATTAACAATTAATTGGGATAAATCGTCTCTCATGACATTAGGGCCAGATCCTCCTGCCCCTGAGAGTTTGGTGGGACAGCTGAAGCTCACTCCCTCATTAAGTATCTGGGTATTTGGATCAGTGAGAGGGTGACAGACTATGAGAAGCTGAATATTTCGCCTCTTTTGTGTAGGTTCCAACAAAAAATCAAGGCCTGGTGCAAACTCCCGCTCTCAGTAATTGGCAGGGCTAACTTAGTGAAAATTATCATCTTTATGCCACAGACACTATATTTATTACATAACTCACCAGCGTGGCTGCCCCAACGTCTCTTCCACAAAAATAACAGCATTTTCAGAGAATTAATTTGGAAAAGGGGAATAGCGCAAATAAAATTACAGACATTGCAAAAGCCCAAAATGAAGGGGGTATTGGCAGTTGCGGACCCGTTTCTTTAGTACCTGGCAGCGCAGCTCCAGCATTTTAAGAATTGTGAGGAGGAAGGGGCGAGAACCTCACCTTCAATAGTGGCAATGATGCGGCATGCTTTGGGTAAGAAGGATTTGCCTGCAGAATTAGATTCAGGGGGGTTATTAAGAATATCTACTTCTATGTTTCATACCTTAAGGGAGATGGGGAAAACTTGGGAAAAGGCAAAGGAGGTATTGAGGGTGGGGGACGTCACCAAATATTCACTTATATGGGGAAACCTGAATCTTCCTGAGCTAGATAAACTACATGGGTTTGCGTTATGGCAGCGGAAGGGGCTCAGTAGGATTCAGCAGCTGTTTGAGGAGTGGCGGGTTAAGACGTTTGAGATGCTTAGAAGGGAATTTAACATACTGAACAACAGGTTTTTCCAATATCTTCAACTTCAGCATGCTTGTGAGTTGTAGTCAGAGTCGGTGGGCTTGTCACCGGTGGACTGGACGCCACTGTTAGACATTTCGGTGGCAGCAGGGGACAATCTCCTGGTACTATATGTATTTCCAAGATGCCAAATTCAAGGCGGAGACCTGTGGACTTAGGGATAAATGACAGAGGGATGTGGGTAATATCACCACAGAAGTATGGGAAGAGGTAGTGCAAAACATTCCGCTACTGTCTGTAAGTGAGTCATGCAGGCTGTCGCAATTATTCTTAGCACACAGGGTATACAGTGTGTCCACCGCAATTAACTTGAGAACGGCGGCAGCTATAGGCATAGAAGTGGTGTCTAGGTATAGTAAAGTACCCATGCGCTACGCAATGAAACTACCTATTGCGCCACCTGGTGAAAAACAACGGAGTTAGCATTTTTATTTCAAAAATGGAACGAGATAGAGAAAAAAAGGGAATTACAAAGTTGTAGGGCATCATCAATTTAATACAATTTGACCTTATTGACTCAGTATATGACTGTCGGACAGATCGTGGACTTCTGACGTGTTCTTGGGTATAATGCGGAGCTTCCCATCCCAGAGAGCCTTAAGATTGCCATCGCTCGTATTTTATACCAAGTACGAAAGGTAATAGCACTCCATTGGAAAAATAGTAAGGCCCCAGCCACCAAAGAGCTAATCGAGAAGGTAAATCATACCCTCAGACTTGAGAAATACGTCTACCAAAAAGGAGGGTATATAGGAAATTTGAAGTATTATGGGCTCCGCGACTTGATACTCCTAATCTGGCCCCAGCAACATTGACATGGGCTAGAGCCCTGTTGGTGGGCCTGTTTTAGCCTGTCTTTCCGGGAATGAGTTGAGGTACTGGGTCGGATTTCATGTGTCTTAATCAATGAATTTATCAGTGGTTAATGATCTATGCCATGTTACGTATATGACAACTGTATTGTTAAATATATTGTATGTTGAGTCGGTAAGGGAACAGGTCTGAATGGGTAGGGTGGAGAGGAATACTTGGCATACTTGTCGGTATGTGGTTTGTTTCTCTTAACCAAAATTGTTCAATAAAAATGTATCTGATTAAAAAAAAATCAATGTTCTCTCTACTGCAGATCTAGCAGTTAAGCAGAGTTCATAAATACGCTGGACTACCTGGAAGCACACCAAGTAGTTCTTTAATGATAAAACTCACTGTTTAATCAGCAGTAGATTATCAAAACTACACTAAGCAGCGCAGCAAGTGAAACACCACTGGAATCAGGATATCTGCCCCTACGTTATGCTGCTCTCAGGTTAGGTATTAGATTATTGGTGTCAGAGTCCGGTATAAAGGACAAGCAGAAGAGAGTCCTTGTTCCAGGTGAATTCCACGGATACTGGATAGCATGATGCACTACAGAGCTAGTCCCTCAGAGTTGCAATATGGAGTTAGCGGTGGAGTGGACACGACCCGATTCATCAAATACTTTGCGAAAGGCAGACAGGAAAGATGTTAAAGAATGCATTAAAGGATCTTCATGATGACGCAGTCTACACCAAGGTATCGCCAAACAATAAAGATAAAAATTGAGGCCAGTTTGGCAGATCAGAAAAAAATTGCTGGGAACATAACTCAATGGATTGGTTCACAAAGCCCCAGCAGGCCTTAATATCTCCATCAAAATGTGCAGGAGTGGGCACATGTTGAGATGTTTCCTAAGCAGAGTGCTGCAGGTGAGTATTAGACTGCTGCAGTTGAGGAGTTAGTGGAGAGGCTGCAGGAATCTGGGATAGTGAGTCCATATTAGTTGTGAGATCCCTCATAGGCTAGTTTGACACATCCGACTTTTCGCCGGTTTGCCGGATTCGGTGGACTCTAGTATAGTGTGATCCAGTACAATGGCAGCGTGGCAACGTCCGGGTCACATGCTCCGGTCACATGACAGCATGTGACCATAGCTTGTTGCACTGCCATTGTACTGTATACACTGTACTGGAGTGCGCAGAGTCCGGCAAACCGGCGAAAAGCCGGATGTGTGAAACTAGCCATAGCCTGAGCAAGCTATCTTTTGACTTGCAGCGAGTTGCCAGTCCTGGCAGGTTGTTCGTATCCCACGGCAATGGTGTCATTGCTGCGGTACTTTTGGGATACATGGTCTTGGTATTCTTTTATATTCTTACCTTGTGAGGTGGATCCTCTAAGCCAAGGTGCTTTTGAGCACACGGATCCCAGGAGTTGATGCAGTAGTCAGGTGAAGCACATAGTAAACAAGTTCTTGAAAGACTGGAGGTCGTAAGGCAGACAGGCCACAGGAAAGCAGGTATAGAGGAGTTGTGGTGCACAGTAAACAAACCAGAACTAAGAGTCTTAATACCAAGACATAGGTGTATGGGTACACAGGTGTAAGACTTTGCGGGCCTTATATAGGCCTAAGCTCGAAGATCACATGGGAGCATTCCGGGCAACTTGTAAAACCCGGCGTGGAGCACAACAGATGGAAGCAGCCAAAGGCAATGAACGCCAACACAGATGCATAAGAGCCTGGTCAGGAATAAATGTAAAAGATCTTGTCTTGAACTATTTGGTGTATAATTTGCTGACTTCTGTTGTCAGGATAAATATGATTATTTCAATCCATGTATGTAAACTTCTGAACTGAACTGTCAAAGGAAAAAGTTTCCTACCCAAATACACTGGTTTTCTGAAGTCAAATAAAAGCAAAAATTGTCACAAATTGTTTTTTCTAAACATTTTGCTCTTTTGGATGAGCCTCCTCACTTTTCTAAAGTGGGCGTGGCTTGACAAGTGGCGTGAACCAGAAGACTGGCACACATTGTAGCACATATCTACACCAGCTGGTGGCTGGTGTATATTTAGTTTTCTGGCACATATATAGCATAAAAGATACACCAACATTTTTAGAAGAGGCAAGCGCAACTCAATCTAGCAGACTGCAGTTTTAGTTTTAAGACTAGCATATGAAACAAACTTATGTTTAGCCAATGTATAGAGACCTTTTTCAGGAGTATGTCGAAATAGCACAATTAACCTTAAGTGAAATTCTTTTACATGATTTCAAGGCAAAACAGTCTGTAAAATGGAGCAATACCTTACATAAACCCTATAAAACCAACAGTTTAATATTGGACATGTTTTTGGCAAAAACACAGTGCTGTTAGTGGGAAAGTACTTGCAGCTATGAAAACATTTTGCTGTGAACATCATGCTACAATACAAAAATAAATGACATGCCGTTTACCCACTTGGACGCGTGCCTTCTCAGAACGCTTTCATATCAGGAGAGGAACTGCTTGTAATGCGTGGTTTAATTTTCTCAAATCACAAGAATTTGCCAAGTCGCAAGACATTTGGCACAGGCTACAAATAAGGCAATCTGAAACGATTATTTACACTAGACAAATACTCTGTAGTGGAAATGTACAGTATTTTCTGACTCGTTATGTTTAAGTTTTATGATGCTAATTGCTGTAATTTTATTCCAAACGGGTATATTTAAAGAACCACAAATTAAATTTTTATTAACAAAATCTAGTTAATGAGTAATTCAGAAGATAATCTTATTCACTGTGATACCCATACACATTACAGTAAAGTCATATGGGGTTGTGTTGACTCTTCCGTGATGGAGAAAAGATTGAGGTGTCTGGCAATGGCTTATTCACCTCTTCTCATTGTAAACACGTGTGTGTGTGTGTGGGGGGTGGGAAAGAAAAGCTGTCCACTGACAGTCTTTGATGGTGTATGGGTATTTTCTTATTTAATGGCTGTAGACAGAATATTTTGATTACTTTTTAGTTTGTGATCACATCCTCACATGGAATTCTATTTATAACTCACAATATCACTTATTCCCATTTTTAGTGTATATTATTGTTAATATATCAAGTTTTTATTACTTTCAGGGAACATTTAGCTTTAAGTCTATAAAAGTATGGCGCTTATATACTTTTTATATTTTATTAAAAAATTAGGATATAGGAGAGCCATTCTGTGAGGTGGTGGGGCGTGACCATTGCTGTAGCACACAGAACAATGATGACATCGCAACAAGGAGAAGCAGTCCACCAAGTGGTTGCGAAGAGGGAAAAATCTTTAAAGAAACAGCAAAGCAGGATGTCTCATTGCTAGAGAGCAGTGGACCCATTGATGTTCGTGTTTCCAGTTTTGGCCGGATTTCAGTTAAAAGTTCGGTTTGGTCATCGAATCCCAAAGAAAACAGAGTACCCAAACTTCTGTGCTGTAAAATGGTCTAAGTAGGGGCAAAAGGAAGCAAAATGGAGGCAAGAGCAGAACAATTGCCCTGCAAACAAATGTGGTTAGGGAAATTACTTAAAAGAGGTTCTATCACCATAGCAATCATGGTTAAATAGGAAGCAAATGAATAATACACAAATTTTAAGAGTGCCCCGCACAGAGCCAAAATATCAACACTAGTAGCATACACCAGATCTGCTGCGGTTAAAAGTCTCATACTCCAGCTAGGAATAATGTAAACATGACTCCAGTTCTATTTTGTTGGTTGTCGGAATTGGGGCCATGATTATGAGAGAACCCAATGGAAGACAACGCAAAAGAACTGGGGGCACTCTCAGCTATCCAATCTAAAACCACCTCTCCTCATTCTTGCTTTCCTATTTTTACAGTGCTCCTTAGGTCTACAAAATTACACATAACATCCTGTCGCTTGTGTGCGCCAGAGGAAGGCAGTTAATTTTGGTGTGTAGCAGGCACAGATTGATCACATCCTCTCCCTGCAGCATCAGCACCATGGCCATGTCCCTTATTTGAAGCTCTCTTTCTTTGCTCAACAAAAAAGTGCACACAACATGTATACAGAGAGAGAGAGCGAGAGAGAGAGAGAGAGCATGCTGAGCAGGTTATTATACTGCCTGTTTTCAAACTTTCCCACAGAGCTGAAATTTCAGCTCCAGTAGTGTACGCTACAGCTGCTGCAGTTAGAAAGCTTGTAGTTTGATTTGGGTTTGAGCCAACAGTCCACCGCGAGGTGTGCTACTGCCAATCCCAGCCCCTTTGTATTGGGGTGCCTCCCCAATGTTGTTGTCTAAGTGTCCCCAGGGACTGAAGTGTTTATTTGAAAATATTGTTCAAAGCAGCCAGCCACACCTGAAAACTCCAGCTACAAAGAATGGAATAAGGCTGTGGTTCTATTTTATTGGTTGTGGGAACTGGGGCCATGATTAAGAGGGAACCTGGTGAAAGACAAAGTGAAGGAACTGGAGGCACTCTCAGCCATCTAATCTAAAACCACCTCTACTTGTTTTGGCCTCACCATTCGTACAGTGGTACTCGAGCTTACAAAATTACGCAGAACATCCTGTCGCCTGTGTACACCAGAGGAAGGAATTTCATTTTGGGGCATAGCAGGCACAGATTGCTCACATTCTCTCCCTGCAGCAACATCGCCATGGCCACGTCCTATATTAGATACTCTCCTCATTCTTTGCACTGCCATTAAGTGCAGAGTATTACATAAGCTGAATATAGTGAGCGTGTCAAGCAGATTATTATACTGCCTGTTTTGACAGTTCTCCTATAGAACCAAAATTTCAGCTCCAGTAGCGTATGCTACAGCTGCTGCAGTTAAAAAGCTCGTAGTTAAATTTTGGATAGAGCTGATTGCCCACCGTGAGGCTTGATACTGCCAGTCACAGCCCCTTTGCCTTGGGGCACCTGAGTGTCTCGGGGGCCCGAAGTGTTTACTTTTGTAAAAAATTATTGTTTAAAGCAAGCAGCCATACCTGAATACTCCAGCTAGGAATAAAGGAATAAAACTCAGGTTCTATTTTGTGGTTTGTCCTCTGTATACCCCCAGCCACGCTCCTGTGATGCCCATGAGCTGCTTTGAGTCCCCGGTGCACTGATCCTTTTACCGCTAGACTCATCATCAGGAGCGCGGTATATTCAACCCTAACCAGGGGCCGTGAATGAGTGCAGCGTGGCTGTCAGTGACAATTTGAAAAGCAGTAAAGTATTAATCCTCGGTGCAGGCACTCGTAAGCAGGAAGATTGCCCTTATATATGGGCTAGTACGGTTGTGGCACTTCCTTGAAAAACTTTCTGCAACTATTAACTGTTTAATCCTGAGAAAAATCATCCTCTTTTTGATCGTACCATTAACATCAGTAACTTTAATAATAATCGTGGTTGCCACCGGCCGGGGCCCCACGTTTTTACAGTCATAGTGTGCTCATTAATGTGTATATGTTTGTTTTTTGTTTCTTATTATTTGCAGAAAGTAATTTTGTTTCTATTGATAGGGAGTATTAAAATATTAAACTATTAAAGTAGTTCTTATTCTTATTATTCAGCGCTGGTTTGTGACATTCTCCATTCATGGAAAAAATCTCAATTCTATTTTACTAAATATATTCAGGCAAGTTTTGGGGCGGTTATTGCCTAAAAACCAGCTACAGAATTATAAGTAAGTCCTTTGGGTCAAGCGCTTACCATTGTCTTAGGACAACTTTTTAACTCTAGAAAAGACTATTGGAATACCCATAAAAGAAATTACATTTTCTTGGAGCATGTTGCGTTTTGATAAAAAAATGCTACTGACCAGACAAAGTTCATCAAAAGTGAGTAAAACTGTTAAAAAAAAATGTACTGTTGAATATTTTATATTTGTCTACTGACAAATTGTTTTCTGTATTCTTACAGTTTTACCATATACTCAAACACATTCAACACTGTTAACCAATAAACAAGTTTAGACTTCTGAGAAACAGTCTGCTTACTTGGAAACAGAGAACAGCTTTAGGTATGTCGGATTGCACACCATGCAAACGTGCATGAAGACAGAACACAGGGCATTTTTTCCTGCATTTTTGGTGCGTTTGAGGCCACAAAGTGTAACGCCCCTGGACTATCAGGTTGTCACAGGGTATTGCACAATCTACCCTCCCGTGCAGTATCCACCTCCCTCTTGGTTATGGGTCCCTAACTAAATGGTGTTGCCTACAACAGCAAATCAAATCCTAGATACACCCTGCACCACACTCACCAGACACACCAGTGGATGGCTTGAGTGGAATAGAGTCGCCCACCTGGGGGGGTCGGGGAGGGGAGATGAAGAGTGTAGTCAGTAGTGAGGAGGAGTGAAGTAGTTGAGGTGGTGGAGAGTAGCCCTCGAGCTGTGAGGAGCTCCGAGGAGGTTGGGAGCGGTGACTGCCATAAGAAAACTGTCTAGGTTGCAGATGGTGGTCTGGGCCTAGAGGAGTTGGACCCCCCGGTCGCAGGAGATCGTGGCAAGGGGCTCAGATCTGTCAAGCAGGACAGCTGGCGGTCTTGCACCATCACCGGTTCAGGACCGAGGCACGACGGGGCACGTAAACCCGAGGTAGGGGAGTAGCTGCATGCAACCCGATAATTTACCCGTGGAGAAGGGAGCCTTCAAGATTCGTTCCCAACCGCTCCAACATTGGGGCACTAGCGCAACGAGGGGGATAGGACTTTCCACCCAAAACGATCCAGAAAATCCCAAGCGTGAGGCCTAAGAGCAAGCTCCCACACTTGGCCACAGTGGGGAGCGGGACCCGGCAACTTTTACACTACCGGGACCACCAGAGAAGTAAACTTAGTGCCAGGAGGCAGGTCACGGATCACCAGGCAGCACCATTGGGGACGGGACCCGAACTAGCTCCCCTCAGCGGCAGCGGTATCCAGAGATTTGGTTTTCCCGGTTGTCAGTGTCTGCTTAATGGACTGAGTGCGTACAAGAGTGACCCCTGCATCCCATGGCCTTATCCCCACACCGACTCCCGGGGCATTCCCCCCTACCTGTGGAGGGTTCCAACACCTTGCTGCCCCGTTCCATCATCCCCGGGTACTCCCAACCGCAGCGGTGGTACTCCTAATTACCACACACTATGGGTGGCGTCATGAACTCTATAATCCCTTGTAAATACCCCCCTTCATTTGAGCGGCCGCACGACCCCCGGGTCCGGAGAGTCTCAAGCCACTGAGAACCCGGATCTGAGCAGCTTGGCTGCTTCCACGGGAGCAACACACATGGATGCACCAAAATGCATGAGTTTCCTTCTCCCAGCAAAGTCTATGAGATTTCGATTTTGCTGTCCACACTGTGCATCTTTTATTGGCTGCATTTTTCAAATTGCAGCCAAGATGCATGTCAATTCTTTTTGCATTTTTACAGAGTTTTTGAGCCCTCCAGTCAATAGATTTGACTTAAAAAACGCATTAGGCAAAACACGGTAAAATGCGGTAAAAACGCATCAAAAACGCATTGCGTGTTTGATGCGTTTTTGCCGTGGTGCATTTTAAGATGCACTCAAGATGCAATGATAAAAAAGATGCTGCATCTGAACATAGCGTGGTTGTAGTCTGCTTGGGATAAATTGTATGTTTCAAACCATAAATCTTAAAGATACTTTATATCTCCCTTTTGTGTCTTCTTTGTCAGATTTAGGCACTAGGTTGTCCCACTGACTAGACCAGTTGACGGGCAACATTGCAGCGCTGGGGTCCTGAGTTTAAATCCCACCAAGGACAACATCTGCAAGGCAACATGATTCTCTGGAATGATAATGCAGAGAGCTGCATTACCAGGTAATGCATTCTCTAAGTTGATGTGGGGATGCCAATTGAAGGTCTGCGTGATCTGAAATGGATAGGTCCGACATAACTGAAATGATGCAGGCACAAAGTATAGGGTTCAATTAATTTTATATGAGGACTAAAGCATTTAAGAATTTGTTATCTAAGTGGTGGAAAACGTTTAAGATTTCTTCAACCCCCCCAAAAAAATTTGAATCCTAACACGCAGTCTCGGGCCCTTAATTTTCCTCCAGTAGTAGATGGCTTTAATCATATGAGCAGAAAGTGGTTTTTGATGGCATCCGCCAAACCATCAGACTGCCATATGGTGAATCATGATTTTTCACTCCAGTTAATATTTTTTCCAGTGCTTCCACATGTAGTGATGAAACACTTCCGCCAATACTTGGCACTACTCCAGAGTGTGACTGCTTGGTTAAGAAAACACGTTTCTGCGTGCTTTAATTCAAAGGTGGCTGATAACTTCGCTCAGACAAAAGCTGTAATTATTGGACCAGTCGTGTCCGCAAATTGTAGATGGAACTGGCTTCGCGTGCTCATCCACATAGTGAATGGGTGCAGAAGGTGCCTGCCATTAATGCTGCAATTTATCCACGCTGACATACAGTCAGAGTCCCAATGTACTTAAGTGCATAGTAGCCTTAAAGTGAGCCCATCAGTGCAAAATGACTGTTCAAAACAAGTGCTAAGTTCACCCTTACCATGGCAAAGTATGGTAGATCAGTAGATTTTCCCACTTGTTTTTAATCTCTTCCCTTATCTAGCTTCTGTAAAGCCAGAGCTGTCAATCAAGGAAGACGTGGGTGGAGATCAATGCAAAACAAAGTGAAAAGGTGCATTGATCTGTTCGTGCTCGGAGAGCATGCGATTGGTTTGAACAGTCATTTCAACATTGAACAGTCATTTCGTTAAGACACACTCATTGTCAGAAAAAGGATTGTTGATACCAACCACATGATTGTTTAAATGCCTCAAAATTTAATAATGATTAATGTAAGGTTAAACAAACTAGGGCTAGGTTCACACGCTGCGTTTTTGTGCGTTTTTTGTGGCAAAAAACGCACAAAAACGCACCCGCGTCAAAAAACGCACGCGTTTAGCCGCGATTTGCTGCGTTTTTGCTCACTGCGTTTTTATGCGTTTTTTTTATCAGTGAACAATGCCATTAAAGATTGTTAAAAATAAAAAAAAAGGTCTGATGTCATTTCCTTCTTCAATATGTTCTTCATTCTCCACTAGTGTATGCAATAGAGCAGACAGCTGCAGAACTACATGCTCCATACAGGACTGTATGCTGGAGGGAGAGGCAGGGGGAGCATAACTACAAGGCTCAGCATACTCCATCCAATAGTGTATGCAGGAGAGAAGACAGCAGCTGCAGAACTACAAGGCTCAGCATCCTCCATCCAGGACTGTATGCAGGAGGTTTTTGCCCCCCCAAAAAATGACGTGGGCTTCGCCATATTTTTGTATGCTAGCCGGGTACAGCAGGCAGGTACAGGCTGCCCCCAACCCCAGCTGCCTATTTGTACCCGGCTGGGAACCAAAAATATAGGGAAGCCCTTTTTTTTTTTTTTAATTATTTCATGAATTTCATGAAATAATTTTAAAAAAAAATGACGTGAGCTTCGCTCAATTTTTGAGTCCAGCCGGGTACAACTAGGCAGCTGGGGGTTGGAATCCACAGTGCAGGGTGCCCATGCTTTCTGGGCACCCCCGCTGTGAATTGCAGTCCCACAGCCACCCCAGAAAATGGCGCTTTCATAGAATCGCCATCTTCTGGCGCTGTATCCAACTCTTCCAGCTGCCCTGATGCCGGGTGGCTCGCTGGGTAATAATGGGGTTAGGGCTAGCTGTATAGCTGGCCCTAAGCCCGAAATTCATGGTGTCACGCCAATATTAGACATGGCCACCATGAATTTCTAGTAAAGATAAAAAAAAAAACAACACACAGAAAAATATTTTTATTAGAAATAAAACACAACACAATTAGTGACTCCATCTTTATTGAAATAAAGAACCCCCCTCCGCAGTAATCCTGGGTCAGGGTCCCGCGCCGTCCAATCCGGATCCAATATCATCTGATCAGTTTGCTGGAAGGCAAAGCGATCAGATGATGTGTCAGGTTCTAGGGGCTGAAGCGCATCACACATCAGCTGATTGTATAAAAGCCGTTTGCAAAGTCGGTGCAAAAAAAAAAACAAAAAAACCCCAACTCACTTATGTGCTGATTACCGGCAGCTCCTGGAGCGATTGGAGGAGTCTGATCCTGTCCGATCGCTGCAGCAGCTGCCGGTAATCAGGGATGAAGTCTCCTGACGCATCCGCTGATAGCTTAAACCGGCCGGGCGCCCGCGTCACCGCGATACTTACGATCACCTGATGCGTCAGGTGACTGCATCAGGTGATCATCGCCAGGTCCTGTATCTATCGGAGGTGTCCCAGCCGTCTGCACATAGCCGGAACGGCGATACCGTGAGAGGAGATGGGAGCGGGCATGGCACCGGGAACCTGCAGACAGGTGAGTATAACTTTTTTTTTTTCTACTGTTGACTTTTGATTTCGCAGCCGCTTCCACCTCCTGCCCATACATGACGCCACACGGCAGCACACATGCACAGGACTGGAGGTGAAAGCGGCGGTGACGGTACCGGGAGGATTCACGCTTCTGTGTTTACTGACAGAAGGAATCCTCTTCCTGTACATGTCACTTTACTACCCACCTCCTGCGTTTATAGCTGCGTTTTTGGTCTTAGAAATGCACCAAAACGCAGCTATTTGCGTTTCTCATTGCGTCTTTCAACATCCCATTGCACTCAATGGATGAAAAGCGCAGTGAAAAACGCGGGAATAATTGACATGCTGCGTTTTTGTGGCACCACAAAAATGCAGCTGAAAAAAAACGCTGTGTGCAGACAGCAAAAATGAAAACTCATAGACTTTGCTGGGGAAGCAAAGTCATGCAGTTTTCTGAGCAAAAACGCACCCGAAAACTGCGCAAACACGCCGTGAAAAACGCACTGTGTGAACTTACCCTAACCCGCTGGAGCAGTGTATCTTTTGGTATTACACAGTGAAAGCTACTGAGGTAATTAGTATGACCCACTAGTCTGCTGTGGATACGTGATGGAAGTGTAATAACTTAACATTACTTGACAGCTGAGTCACAGAAGATGATGATTGTGTGGTGGACAAGACCCTGTGTCCAGATCAGGGTGACAAGAACGTGGTGTCATCAATGAAGAGTAGTGCATTGGGAGATAAAGAGCTGAGACAACAAACAACAACAAAAAAAACTTCTGGGGGCAGATCTGCTTCTTCCACGTGTCAGCTCAAGATCAGTTGATACTGTTGTGCTGTGTGCATGAAGGCTAGGGTGGTGGTAATGAGTCCTATGTGGGGGAATCTCAAGTGTGAAAATTATTTTCCACATTGCAGGCCAACTAATCTTTTGCAGTATTCTGACTCTGCAGGAGGAATATAAGCTGTGGATATCTTGACTCAAAACAGGAACTACAACACAACATTAGCACGAAACGTGGCATCACCTGCTCATGTGGGAAAAGTAAGATGGCCAGCAATATAAGTAGGACACAAGATTAGAGACAAATAAAGGCCAATCAAGGATCTAATCTTTACCATAGATGCAACAACTCCAAAAGCCATATTTTGAGAACACCAGAAAAAAGGAGTCTTTGAGTTTTGCCAAATTGTGACATAGTACCCTGATAGACAACACAGATTATGTGCAATAAAATATTTTATTCAAAACGTGTCCCAGGGTACAGAAATTACCAATTGGGGTACAGTGCAGGAGGAAAATGAACCCCAGGTGTCCCCGGTATATTTAGACAGACACTTTTTGTTATTGAAATGCAAAAGGTGCAGAGGAATATAAAGAAAAAATGGTGCCAAAGAGTGCACAACTGCAGGTACTAATCAAAAATCAGAACCCACAATCATCCATGAGAAGTCACACATATCTCAAGACAATGAAATCCACTCACCCATGTCTAGTCATGAGTATCCGTCTGTTACCGGGGCACACGAGGAGATCGACGTCCCAACACATGTTTCACGTTACTACGCTTCGCCAGGGGACCGACATAAGATTAGGTAGTATTAAACTGGTATTTGTGGAGATGTTTATCATCTCCCACTGAGTCAATGTTGTGAGTGGCAGCAAAACACCACTGCAACCAGGACATATAATAAACCTTCCACGGTTAGGTGCTAGCACAGGTTCCAATGCCAGGTTGTGATTATATACATTTCCTTCTATACATCTTCCTTAATGAATATATGAACCCATTCCCAACAGCAAATGGGCAGAACGTTTCATCCACTCTCCACCCTCAGTTTTTTCGTTCTCGTAAGCTTAAGTGCTGCCAAAATGTTCAACAGCTTGTGAGCATGTGCGGCCAAACCACATAGCAGACAAGTTTCTCATCTTCATAAAACATAAAATCTCAAGCTGCATGGCTCCTGGTCACCTCCACCTGGGCATTGCCGTAAGTGTTGATGCCCGGAACACTGTGGCTGCTCTAAGTTTGAGCAAAGTAACTCATGATTCTGGCATGACGTCCTAAATGTAATCATGCAAAAAAAACTTAACATAAATATACTAAATGGAAGAAAGCAAAGAAAATAGAAGATCCTGTGATTAAGGAATTTACAATAAAACATTTTTATTCCACGTTACAGTAAAAATGTAACAACAGAACAGGAACATCTGATGACGCCAATATGTTTCAGTAATTACAGTAATCCTTTGCTATGGCTGAGTGTAAACTATCAACCACACCCTTTATAATGTTGTTATAAAAAAATACATGATTCACAATAAGGATGGGATACATGCGTTAGAAACCTGTAAAAGGCATGGAAAAAAAAAAATCAAACAATGAGGCAATATACATTTTTTAAAATTATGGCAAAAGGAAAAAAAAATATATTATAAATCTTAATCCTAAATCACAAGAAATATTTGTATGGTTACATTATATTTTAGCAGCAATACAATTTTTTCTCTGCCATTTGAGTGTAATATTTTCATGCCATCCAGTGAGTAAAAGAAAAAATGATATAATGAATCAAAATTTTTATGTACCAAATGACATATCACTACTGTTCTGCACAGTGTTAGTGGATCCTAAAACTACACATCTGTGGTTTTATTAAAGTGGTTTCTGACCTCCAAATATATATCCACAATTCAATCATTGATGTCAAATAATGACATATTATATTAAGAAACCACTGCCAATATGAATGTATCATCTTAAATCTTACATAGCAGAATTTCTATTAAACAGAACTAGTGGCAAAAAATGGCCCAGTTGTCTATGGGAAACTGTGTTGTCCAACCTCCAGTTTACTGTCAGAGTATTCAAGATGAGTCACGCCCAAATGGAGTAATTGTCCTCAAGTGTTGGAAAACTTTCATTTGTCAAGATGCATCAGGCATGGATCAGTGAAAATCTTCATTTACCTACAGTTGATGCCAATGATTAAATTGGCTGCCTACCTGTCTAATGTGTTCTAATCTGTTCTGTTGCTGAAAGTATCAACGTGTGATAGCATCTCCTGCCAGTCCATCATGGTATATTGGGGCTGCCAGTTGGCTGAACATCTTATCGCTTGTCCCATTATATTCTACTAGAAGGTGGCCCGATTCTACGCATCGGGTATTCTAGAATTTACGTATTGTGTAGTTACTGTATGATTTTTGTTATATATATATATATATATATATATATAAATATAGATGTTGTTGTGTGTAGTTACCAAGTGTTTGTGTAGGGCGCTGTACATGTTCTGGGTGTTGTCTGGGTGTGGCGGGGGGTGAGAGTGGTGTTGTTTGTGTGTTGCGTTGTTTGTAGAGCGCTGTTTGTCTGTAGCGTTGTGTGTGTGTGTTGCGTGGTTTGTGTGGGTGTGGGGTGTGTGTGTGTGTTTTGGGGGGAGGTATGTTTTGTGCAATGTGTGTGTTGTGCGGTATGTGCGTATATTTGTGTGTGCCGCGGTGTTTGTGTGTTGTGTGTGTGCGGCGTTGTCTGTGTGTGTGGGTGTCTGTGTAGGGCAGTGTTTGTGGTTCCCAGTGTGTGTGTGGTGTGTTGTGCAGTGCGTGTGTGGCGGTGTGTGTGTGTGTTTTGGGGCGAGGTGTGCACTCCCCATTGTGCTCCATCCCCCATGCTGCGTACTCCCCATCGTGCTCCATCCCCCATGCTGCGCACTCCTCATTGTGCTCCATCCCCCATGCTGCGCACTCCCCATTGTGCTCCATCCCCCATGCTGCGCACTCCCCATCGTGCTCCATCCCCCATGCTGTGCATCCCCCATCGTGCTCCATCCCCCATGCTGCGCACTCCCCATCGTGCTCTATCCCCCATGCTGCGCACTCCCCATCGTGCTCTATCCCCCATGCTGCGCACTCCCAAACGTGCTCCATCCCCCATGCTGCGCACTCCCCATCGTGCTCCATCCCCCATGCTGTGCACTCCCCATCGTGCTCCATCCCCCATGCTGCGCACTCCCCATCGTGCTCCATCCCCCATGCTGCGCACTCCCCATCGTGCTCCATCCCCCATGCTGTGCACCCCTCATCGTGCTCCACAGTCACACATCAGACAGTATACACGCACACATCTGATCGCATACACTCACACACACACCCCACTTCTCCCTGTGCCCACTGGTGGGCGGTCCCAGAAGCTGTGCTGACGCCGTGCTCCTCTGCCGACACTCACAGATCCGATCGCATACACGCACACACACACATCAGAACACACTCACACACATCCGATCGCATACACGCACACACACACTCACGATATCGCACATACGCGCTCACACAATCACAACATCCGGAGATACCACATGCTTCCGGCCATGTGTCCTCCGGCAGGTCCTGGAAGGTCACTGCACGCACAGTATCGCCGCCGAGAAGCAAGCGATATCACGGGATGTTGTGAGTGTGTGGATGCGATCTGATGTGTGTGAGAGTGAGTGTGATCTGATGTGTGTGTGTCTGTTCTTATGTGTGTGTGTGTGTGTGTGTTCCGCCGCTGCAGGACCTTGATGCGCTCACCTGGGAGCCGCCGGTGTACGCTGGTAACCATGCTACAATATTACTTGATGTGTTCCATGGTTACCAGCGTACCCCGCCCCCCGCTCGCATGGGAGCCCACACCAGCATACGCTGATGTGGGCTCCCAGGGGTACAGCACTCACCTGGGAGTCGGTTCGGGGAATGTGTGCGGGGGGCGGGGCCAGAGAGAGCGTGCAATGCGTGAGGGGGGCGGGGCGTGGCTGAGTTGGCAATGCGTGCAGGGGGCCGGGGCGAGAGGCCAATCCGTGTGAGGGGGCAAAGCCGAGGCGAGCGGCCAATCCGTGCGGGGGGCGGGGCCATGGCGAACCCAGCGGCCAATCCGCTGTTTGTCACCGTAAGGACACAATTTTGGAGCAAGACAGACAGACAGACAGAATAAGGCAATTATATATAGAGATTATGTGCAGTTACTACTACAGCTAATAGACAGCAACATATCTCCTGCAAGTCCATTGTGTTCTATGGCTATACATTATTGCTGTTGAGAACCCTATTATGAATAGGGTAAAAAAAAAATAAAATAATAAAGTCTGAAACTGCTCCAAAAAAGGGATAATTTTTACACTGCATTTCAAGAAGCCATTGCTTCTTCATGTTGCAAACAGAAAGCTTTTTGGTGTTTGAAATAAAAAAAAATTTAAAAAAACATTTTTGGGACACTTTAAAAAAAATAAAAATAAAATAAAAAAAAAATAAAATGAAAAAAAGTGTTCATTTTCCAAACAGCAAGCCTACTGCTGTTTCCAAGAAAGGCAATTTTGGGAGGCTTGTTAAAGATCTACTATCTCTTCTTTACTATATATTAAGAAAAAAAAAACTATTGCCACTCCCAAAAAGGGATAATTTTAGAAAAAAAAAAAATCTAATTATATAATATATTTAACCCTGAATTATTACATAAAAAGTAATTATATTATGCTACATTGCAAAAAACAAACTATTAACTTGCAGCTGTGGGGGTTAATGTGTAGTTCAAGAGCATTCTGAAGGCTCCCGCCACCCGCACTGAGAGCCCTACTGCCAGGAAGAAATAAAGTTTAGTCTTCCCGGCAGCTTTGGACTTTCAGTTATAGGGGTGGGTCGATGTGGTTTCAGTCACCGCATAGCATTTGATTAGGCTGTCAGTCAGTGCTGGCGGCCTGGTTACAACTGCCACTCACTAAGCACAGATCGGTGACTGAAACCACGCCAGCCGCATATGATTGAAAGCTTGAGGCTTGCCGGGAAAAATAGTTTTCTCCCATTAGTGGAGCTCTCAGTGTGGGCTATTAACCTGCAGATTAACAACATATATGCAGGTTAATAGTTTTATTTTACATGACAGGATCCCTTTAAATGCACAGCACCTGCAAAAAGGTTTAAGTGTGCAGAGATCATACATGCCACTTAACACTGTATTGATATACAGTGACAAGCAGTTGAGTAACAATGTTTTGAACTTTTGTCTTTCAGGCTCCATATCTCACCATCCACTAAAACTTTGAGAAGAGACTACTTTAATTTTATAGACAATCATCTAGGCTTCCTTATTCATAAATTTGATGTGCAACTATTTAGTATATGATTAGTTATGCAGACTCTTGTCATGTCACTATTGTTACTGTTTTGCTCCTGGTGGTCGAGAAATCTTTTTCTTCTTGTTTCTTCACTGGTTTGAATAGAGAAGCAGCCATGAAGAAAATTTCCCAAGAAAAAAAATAACAGCATCATCCAGCTTACCTTAGCGGTCCCTAGACCAAGAAAATTGACAAACTGTATCTTGTGTGTGCTAGGACAGTGGGAAGTACCGTCACACTAAGCAACATCGCTGCTGAGGCACAACTTGCTAGAGATGTTGCTGTGTGTGATATCCAGCAACAACCTGGCCCCTGCTGTGAGGTCGTTGGTTGTTGCTGAATGTCCTGGACCATTTTTTAGTTGTTTCTCTCCCGCTGTGAAGCACACATCGCTGTGTGTGACAGCGACAGAGCAACAACTAAATGTGCAGTGAGCAGGGAGCCGGCTTCTGCGGACGCTGGTAACCAATGTATATATCCTGTAACCAAGAAGCCCTTTCCTTGGTTACCCGATATTTACCTTCGTTACCAGCGTCCTCCGCTCTCAGCTGTCAGTGCCGGCTCCCTGCTCCCTGCACACGTAGCTGGAGTACACATCGGGTAATTAACCCGATGTGTACTGTGGCTAGGAGTGCAGGGAACAGGGAGCTGACACTGGCAGAGTGAGAGCGGCAGACGCTGGTAACGAAGGTAAATATCGGGTAACCAAGGGAAGGGCTTCTTGGTTACCCGATGTTTACTGTGGTTACCAGCGTCCCCAGAAGCCGGCTCCCTGCACACGTAGCAGAGTACACATCGGGTAATTAACCCGATGTGTACTGTGGCTAGGTGTGCAGGGAGCCAGCGCTAAGCGGTGTGCGCTGGTAACCAAGGTAAATATCGGGTTGGTTACCCGATATTTACCTTAGTTACCAAGCGCAGCATTCTTCCACGTGTAGCGACGCTCCAGTGATCCCTGCCAGGTCAGGTTGCTGGTGGGATCGCTGGAGCATCGCTTAGTGTGACATCTCACCAGCGACCTCCTAGCAACTTACCAGCGATTCCTATAAGGTTGTATCGTTGTTGGGATCGCTGGTAAGTTGTTTAGTGTGACTGGGCCTCAGGGTACCTTCACACTTTAGCGATGCAGCAGCGATCCGACCAGCGATCTGACCTGGCTGGTCAGGATCGCTGCTGCATCGCAACATGGTCGCTGGTGAGCTGTCAAACAGGCAGATCTCACCAGCGACCAGCCCCCAGCCAGCAGCGACGTGCAAGCGCGCACGGAGCCGGCGTCTGGAAGCTGTGGACACTGGTAACTAAGGTAAACATCGGGTATGGTTACCCGATGTTTACCTTAGTTACCAGCGCATACCGCTTAGCTTAGCTGTGCAGGGAGCAGGAGCCGGCACTGGCAGCGTGAGAGCTGCGGAGGCTGGTAACGAAGGTAAATATCGGGTAACCACCTTGGTTACCCGATGTTTACCTTGGTTACAGCTTACCGCAGGCTGTCAGATGCCGGCTCCTGCTCCCTGCACATTCAGGATTGTTGCTCTCTCGCTGTCACACACAGCGATGTGTGCTTATCAGCGGGAGAGCAACAATAAAAAAACGAACCAGGGCTGTGGGTAACGAGCAGCGATCTCACAGCAGGGGCCAGATCGCTGCTCAGTGTCACACACAGCGAGATCGCTAATGAGGTCACAAAAAACGTGACTCAGCAGCGATCTCAGTAGCGATCTCGCTGTGTGTGAAGTACCCCTTAAGAATTGAAGTCCGTCCATCCATTTAAAAGCCAAGAGGTGGATGTCTAGACACAATATCGCTTTACAATGAGTTCTAAAGGCCGCAGTTTGTCAGATGACCCCCAAACGTTGAATTCAAGCCACAGTACACTCTGAATACAGTGAAGAATGGTGGGGCAAGCATCATGATACGGGTATGTTTCTCTTACTATGGTGCCGTGCCTATACCAGGGAACACGTACCAGTTTGCATATATCCAAATACTTGAAGAGGTCATGTTGCCTTATTCTGAAGAAGAAATGCCCTTAAAATGGGTGTTTCAACAAGATAATGACCCTAAACACACCAGTAAACGAGCAAAATCTTGATTCCAGTGCAACAAAATTGAAGTTATGGAATGGCCAGCCCAATCCCCGAATTTAATCCAATAAAACACTTATGGAATGACATAAAAAAATGCCATTTCTGAGGCAAAGCCAACAAATGCAAATACATTGTAGGATGTAACCACAGCATCCTGGGCTGGAATAACAGTTGACAGGTGCCAGAAGTTGGTTGACTCTATGCAACATAAATGTAAAGCAGTTCTAAAAAACTATGGTTATACAACTAAATATTAGGTTAGTGATTCACAGGAATGCTAAATCCTAAATAAAGAGAGCACAGATTATGAATATGTAAAGGCAAATGATGACACTGCTATTTTTTGGAACAGTCCAATGTTTATTTTTTTATATTTTATGTAAAGTAGTTAAAAATTATACATTTCTCTGCATGTTTTGATTTAGGAAACTGTGTGCAATGTTCCCAATACATGGAAAGAAAAACCATTATAAAGATTTTGGGCTTAACTTAATGTTTTTTGAACAGACTACTATTATTTTGAACACAACTGTACATCAGAGGTCGCCCTCCCTCCCTTTACCACGGGCTCACGTAGCGAGCCCAAATTCATCATCGCGCAGACATGTGTATCTAAAGCGGGCTTTACACGCAACGACATCGCTAATGACGTTGGGGTCACGGAATTCGTGACGCACATCCGGCCTCGTTAGCGACATCATTGTGTGTGAAACGCAGGAACGACCGTTAACGATCAAAAATACTTACCATATCGTTGATACGTCGTTCTAATCCCAATTATTGTTGCTGTTGCAGGACGCAGGTTGTTCGTCGTTCCTGCGGCAGCACACATCGCTATGTGTGACACCGCAGGAACGAGGAATATCACCGTACCTGCGGCCGCCTGCAGTGAGGAAGGAAGGAGGTGGGCGGGATGTTCGGCCTGCTCATCTCCGCCCCTCCGCTTTTATTGGGCAGCCGCTTAGTGACGCCGAACGAAATGCCGCCTTAGAAAGGAGGCGGTTCGCCGGCCACAGCGAGGTCGCTAGGCAGGTAAGTCCGTGTGACGGGTCTTAGCTATGTTGTGCGCCATGGGCAGCGATTTGCCCGTGACGCACAACCGATGGGGGCAGGTGCTTTCACTAGCGACATTGCTAGCGATGTCGCTGTGTGTAAAGAACGCTTAACAAGCATGGGTAGATTGGAAATCCACCCGTGCCTGTTAATCCCTTAGATCGCGCTGTCAAAATCTGATCTATACACTCAGGCAGGGATTAAGCTGTTCCCGGCCGTCATCGGTGGCCCTTTGACACAATAACGGGGCGTCAATGGGTTGCCATGACAGCGTGGGGTCCGTTGATGACAACTGTCACTGCCATGACTCACTTCCGGTGAATGCTGGTATTCACAGGAACACAGCATTTCCACTGATAAGAGCGCTCTGATCAGCAGAAGTGATCAGACACTGCAGTCATAAAGTACCCTAAGAGAACCAGTAAAATCAGGAAAAAATGAAAAAAAAAATAAACATAATAAAAATAAAAGTTCAAATTACCCTTCTTTTGCCCCATGGAAAATAAAATAAAAAAAAACAAAAACATATTTGGTATCACAGAGTTGAGGAAAAAAAATATAATAATCAAGAAATTATAAATCAATGAATCTGTTCGCTAAAGGGCGTAGTGAGAAAAAAAAATCCAAATACCAAAATTACGTTTTCTTGGTCGCCACAACATTGCATTAAAATGTAATAACAGATGATCAAAACATCGCATCTACACCAAAATGGTATATACAGTTAGGTCCAGAAATATTTGGACAGTGACACAATTTTCGCGAGTTGGGCTCTGCATGCCACCATATTGGATTTGAAATGAAATCTCTACAACAGAATT
This sequence comes from Anomaloglossus baeobatrachus, assembly GCF_048569485.1. Lineage (NCBI taxonomy): Eukaryota > Metazoa > Chordata > Amphibia > Anura > Aromobatidae > Anomaloglossus > Anomaloglossus baeobatrachus. Next base: position 427,387,714 of record NC_134354.1, on the reverse strand, counting down.
CAAGTGCAGATTGTAACGTTTAATTTGAAGGTTTGAACAAAAATATCTGATAGAAATTGTAGGAATTGTACACATTTCTTTACAAACACTCCACATTTTAGGAGGTCAAAAGTAATTGGACAAATAAACCAAACCCAAACAAAATATTTTTATTTTCAATATTTTGTTGCAAATCCTTTGGAGGCAATCACTGCCTTAAGTCTGGAACCCATGGACATCACCAAACGCTGGGTTTCTTCCTTCTTAATGCTTTGCCAGGCCTTTACAGCCGCAGCCTTCAGGTCTTGCTTGTTTGTGGGTCTTTCCGTCTTAAGTCTGGATTTGAGCAAGTGAAATGCATGCTGAATTGGGTTAAGATCTGGTGATTGACTTGGCCATTGCAGAATGTTCCACTTTTTTGCACTCATGAACTCCTGGGTAGCTTTGGCTGTATGCTTGGGGTCATTGTCCATCTGTACTATGAAGCGCCGTCCGATCAACTTTGCGGCATTTGGCTGAATCTGGGCTGAAAGTATATCCCGGTACACTTCAGAATTCATCCGGCTACTCTTGTCTGCTGTTATGTCATCAATAAACACAAGTGACCCAGTGCCATTGAAAGCCATGCATGCCCATGCCATCACGTTGCCACAATGTTTTTTTTTTTTAAAAAAAAAGGATGGGGTCGCTTGTATTTTGATACACAGGCAAGATAGCTATAGGCTGCAGCCCCTAGCTGCTTGCGTTATTTTTACACTCTACACCTTAAACCAGACAGCTAGTGTGAGGGCAAAAAAAAAATCACAGACGTCGGCACACAGGGTGGGCAGGGGAAGCAGGACTGCAACCAATCACATACACATTTACAAAGGTTGGGAGCAGGAAGCAGTGCATATTCATGAACTTTAATGATCAGACCTGGAAGCAGCGTTACAGCTGCAGGGAAATGCCATAAGTAATTCTCTTGTTTTAATCCCTATAATACTCAGACATTATTCCCAGAAACCAACTGGGAGTCAGAAATTCATCCAAGTAACATCCTCATGCTGTTCCTATTCCTATAGTTTCAGCACGTTTCCATCCTTTGCAACATTTTTTCAGCCCTCCCAGACCCACTTCCAAGGTCCTCCAGAAATTATTTGTGTTTCTCATTGACTTGCATTAGATTCATCATTCAGTACGAATACACACATATTAGAAATTATTCGGTACAAACTATCTCAACCTGAATATTTGGCTATGCGCCCATCTCTAAAAAGAAATAATTCAAATTTTTTTTATGAAAGTTAAACCCCTGTGTATCAATTGTCCATATTCTGGTAACTTACAGTGTACTATTACCATTTTTAAACATACCTGTTCATTTTATGAATGTTGATTAATCAGATAAGAGGTACACAAGCCTGAAGCCAACTGCGCTTTTGTACACAAGGACGCCTAAAAAGAGGGACTGCAGGATCATAGGACAAACAGTGTAGTCCATAGTGATTCCCTCTGCCTCTGATAATTTTCCATCAGGGGTTCTGTCTAAATCATGTATTTTAGAGATAACCTTTGGGTAAGCGCTCAACGTCGAGTGCAGGATAAATGTGAGCCGAGTATAAGTAATTAGACTGATTTATGCTTCGGGTCGGTGGGTTTATACTAAATTTATATATTTTTTTCATTATTGGCTGCTATCACACACACAGTTTTTCTTATTTACAAAAAAACCCCCTTTGCATTGCCATATTTTGAGAACTATAATTTTGCTGTACTTTAGTCTTGTTTTTTGTGGGATGAGTTGACGTTCTTATAGGTACCATTTTCGGGTACATAACATTTTTTGATCGCTTTCAATTTTTTTTTTTTAAACTGTTTATTTCTTAACAAGAACTTTCATTTAAAAATAAAAAAATTGTATAGGCAGATAGTACTTTCGGACTCAGGGAAGACACAGGAAAAGACAGGAATGGGAGGAGCAGGAAAGGACAACCAGGAAATGAGACATGTGAGGCACCTGTACGAATCATTGAAGTATGCGCATCTTTTGATCTAACGACTAGTTGTGACTGTCTATAAAAAGATCCCAATGGTTCATACTTGTTGCAACTTTTCCAGCCGATTGTTCATACAAGCAGTAAGGTACTCCATCCGCTTTGGATCGGTTTCAATTCTAATTTTTGGTGGGGAGGATGAACAAAAAACAGCAATTTAGGACTTACTGTATTTTTCAGACTAAAAGACGCACTTTTTCCCCCCAAATGTTGGGGGAAAGTGGGGGGGTGGTTGTATTACAGTCTGAATGTAGGGCTGCTGGGAAGGAGGGTGCTGTGGTGGAGCAGGTCATCGGCGACACGAGCAGGCTGTAGCAGCGCCTGCCGTAACCACGTGGGCCCGCTCATTTCATATGCACGCCCATCCTCCCGCCCATCATCTCTCAGAGCTGAAGCTGGCTGACAGGTGGGAGGGGGATGCATGCATAGTAAAGAGCCGGCCCGCGTGATCACCCCTGGCAACTACAGCCCCCCTGCAGCATCACGATGTCCTCCTGTCTGCCGGCCAGCTGATCTGTGTAGAGAGCGGTGAGCACAGCAATGACGTCATCGCTGTGCGCACCGCTAGTCTTTACACACATCAGCCTGCAGACAGGAAGACATCGCGATGCTGAAGGGGAACAGCTCCACACAGGTTAGCGGCGCTGCTGCTGACACAGAGAGGAAGATGATCGATGCTGCTGGAGTGAGGAAAGGTGAGTATAAATGTTTATTTTTTTTTCTGTGCCACAGGATGCAGGTCATATAGCAGGATGGGGTTATATAGCAGGATGGGGGTATAAGATGAGCAGGATGGGTGTAAATAGCAGGATGGGGGTATTTATCAGGATGGGGGCTATACCAGGATGGGGGACATATATACAAGGATGGGGATCATATACAAGGCAGGAGGATCATTACCAGGATGGGGTACCTTAGTATAGAATTTGAGGACATTACCCCCATAACAGTGTCAGTAGCAGATCTTCGCCCCATAACGGTGTGTCTTGACCACATTTTTTGTCTAAAATTTTAATTTTCCTATTTTACTCCTTTAAAACCAGGGTGCGTCTTATAGTCCAAATAATACGGTACTTTTTTATGCAGTTACGCATGTGGTAAAAGTGATGACAGCTTTAGGGTATGTGTGCACACTGCGTTCTGTAATTGTAAAAAAAAATGCACCCTCTGGCAACAGTAAACACTGCGCTTGACAAAAAAAAATGCATTCCAAAACGCATGCATTTTGGATGCATTTTTTACAGTGTGGTCCCACGGCAATTCAGCTTTGCTACATGCCCGCTGACAGCAACGACAGAGCCACGCGATAAGAATTCACTCGGATGAACTTCATTGTCATCCCGTGGCTCTGTCTCTGTGTGCTGTCATGAACTCAGATGAACCTCTGAGGTCAGTGCCAGGTTACAGGGGTCCGCAGCAGTGACGTCAGAGCTTCACCTGAGTTCACTGTCATCACGCGGCTCTGTATCTCGGCCTGATTTGTGATCACAGGTGAAGGACTCCTCTGTGAACGCAAATCACCTGAGTGACTGAAGTGAGCCGCGTGATCAGCGGTGCAGTCACTTAGGTTACCCGCGGTCACAGCTGAAGTCCTCCACCTGAGAGCTGTGGCCGCGGGTAACCTGAGTGACGTCATCGCTGATAGCGCGGATTCACTTCAGTTGCTCCATGGAGCTCACAGAGCACGGTTGTTCTCTATGTCCGCTCGCCATCAGCTTTCGATATAGCAGAGCTGAAAGTGTTGTGGGACCTCATGTGGATTACGTCGGATCTGCAGGGTATTTGGTGATTAATAAAGTGGTGAGAGGGTGATTTTTTTTGTCTGTTCTTTCAATTAAAGAATTTTTCGCTGTTTATGTTTATTTACTTTCACTACAGCTTAGTGATGGGGGTGTTTCATAGACGCCTGCCATCACTAAGCTAGGACTTAGTGGCAGCTATGGGCTGACATTAAGTCCATATTACCCCAATTGCCACCGCACCAGGCAATTCGGGATGAGCCGGGTAGAGTCCCGGGACTGTCGCATCTAATGGATGCGGCATTTTTTCCTGGCGGCTGCTGGCTGATATTTTTAGGCTGGGGTGCTCCCCATAATGTGGGGCTCCCCATTCTGAGAATACAAGCCCTCAGCCGTGTGGGTTTACCTTTGCTGGTATCAAAATTGGGGGGGGGGCCCACACACTTTTTTTTAAATTTATTTTACTGCACGATATAGACCCACCCACTGGCGGCTGTGATTGGTTGCAGTGAGACAGCAGTCACTCAGCGTGGGGGGTTTGTCTGAATGCAACTAATCAGAGGCGCCGGTGGGCGGGGGAAGCAGTGAATACGAGATGGCCTAATGAGCGGCCGGCATTTTCAAAAGCTGGAGAAGTCGCCAGAGCTTTGTGACAGCTGTGCAGCGCCATGCCAGTGATCGGTGAGTATGAAGGAGGGACAGAGGGAGAGACAAACCGACAGAGAGAGACCAACGGACAGACAGAGACCACATCGACACCAAGAGACCGAAAGACCTGCATTTTGTTTGTCAAAAAAAGCATGCAGAATGCAACAAAATTGCAGTGCAAGCGCACAGCTAAACATTTTTGGTTGCACTTTGACACACCTCATTCATTTCAATGGCTGCAAAATGCAACCAAAAAGCAATGAGGTGTTTTTTTGTCTGTTATCTTGCTTTAATGCAAGTTGGGGGTGCAGCCCTCCTGATATTGAGGCTGAACAATTACCGGCTTCTCACTTTTTGCTGTGTATTTAATCTGGGACCCAGCTAACCACTTTACCATCCATATTGAAGTTTTGACATGACACAAGTCAGGTACAGAATAGGTTTTTAACTTTAGTAGGTTAGGGACTGTCTCAGATGGCTACACCGTGACGAGGTGAGACAGCTTCTTACCTTTTTGCAAAAATGTATATACTAAGTACCCTGTTTATTAAGCACTTGCAATTTATTTATTTATAGTCAGGGTATTTTTTCTACAATTTTCTCCTTGGTTTTTTTCTAGTCTTGAGGCTGCAATTCACATGCTTGTAATGTTGCATGTTTATTGAACAATTGTCACAGCTCAGTTTTTTTGGTATTTTTTGTCTGTTATCTTGCTTTTATGCAAGTTGGGGGTGCAGCCCTCCTGATACTGAGGCTGAACAATTACCTGCTTCTCACTTTTTGCTGTGTATTTAATCTGGGACCCAGCTAACCACTTTACCATCCATATTGAAGTTTTGACATGACACAAGTCAGGTACAGAATATGTTTTTAACTTTAGTAGGTTAGGGACTGTCTCAGATAGGTACACCGTGACGAGGTGAGACAGCTTCTTACCTTTTTGCAAAAATGTATATACTAAGTACCCTGTTTATTAAGCACTTGCAATTTATTTATTTATAGTCAGGGTATTTTTTCTACAATTTTCTCCTTGGTTTTTTTCAAAAAGCAATGAGGAAGTGACATCCTGCTTTTTTTTTTTTACGCTGCTTAAAGAAAGCAAACGTGCGCATGGAATTTTCGGACTTCTCAGACTTTGCTGGAGAAGCACAACACATGCATTTTGTCAATGACACAGCAGTTTAAAATGCAACCAAAACGCAGGAAAAATGCAACGTGCGCACATAGCCTGATTCTTTGGCTCAGTATGATTACAGCAATACCATATATATATATACATATATATATATATATATATATATATATATATCTCTTTTTCATGTTTTGCACAATAAAAACAAATTTTTAGAAAAAAAAATTGTTTTTGCATCGCTATACTGTATTCTGAGAGCTGTAACTTTTATTTTTCTTCTGGTGGAGGTGTATGGTGGCATGTTTTTTTGGGGTTCAAGATGACAATTCCAGCAATACTATTTTTATTTACATTTGTATTTTTTATCCCTTTTTATACCATTTGTTCAGGGATTTTATGAAAAGGCATAGTTGTATACCACTTTTTTTTTTTTTTTACCGTGTTCACTGACTGGGTTAAATAGTCTTACAGTTTTATAGATCAGGCTGTTCCAGATACAGAAACCAAATATGTTTACTTTTGTTTATTTTTACATAAATGTACATATTTATTGGTACATTTTTCTTTATTTTGTACTTTTTTATGTCTATAACTTTTTTTGTAACTTTTTTTTATTTATTCCCTCTATGGGAGTTTAATTTTCATTATTTTGATGTCTGATAAAATGCATTGCCATGCACCATCATTGCAGTACATTATACATGGCATTGTCTAACAGGCTTACTGTAGCTGGGTGGCCCGGAGCTCATCATGACAACCTCGAGTTGCCATGACAATAATTGGCTCCGGCGATCAAACGGAAGAGGAAGCTCCCTCTCTCTCCCAGCCTCCTAAATGTTACGATTGATATCGATTGTGGCATTTAGGGTATTAAACATCCTAGGGTGGAGTAGACATTGCTCCTGGCTATGAGAGCTGGGTCTCGGCTATCACGTAAGCTGAGCTCCCAGCGATGATCACATGTGCACAGCTCCTGTGCAGGCGCGATCGCCAGGAAGGACAGGTAACTTCAAGCTCGGGAAGTCTCTACAAAATAGGATGTATCGCTATGGCCAAGGTGGCCAAGGTTGTGTAACGCCTGCCTGAATCCACAGACACAGATGGGCTGTAATAGGGAGGCTAGAGGGAAGCCACTCACCAAGCAGGACCCCCAAAACCCTGAAACCCTTTAACCCCTCTACAGGGATTTGGAATTACACAGGGAACTGGAGATCACTACCTGTGGAAGGCTGCAGTCCGATGAGAGTAGTAGTCAGGCAGGGTCAAACCAGGAATAGCAGAACAGGGACAGAATCGGCAGGCAAAGACATAATCAGAAAACGTAGCAGTGGTCAGATCCGGGTCGGGCAGCGAGGTAGAAAAGCAGCAGGCAGAAGGGTAGTTAGAAAACACGCAGAAGTCAGCACACAGAAATAACCAACAGAATAGGACGTAACAGGAGCCAGGAAAATCAGAACTCTCTATGGCAGTGGTCATGTGACAGGAGGGGAAATAAGAAGGGTGTGGTGTCTTCCCATTGGCTGTAGCTGAACGCTGGCAACTTCAGCTGGAAGACACATGCCACCCACAGTCAGCCATCGGTACTGCAGATCCCAAGCTAACCCAGCCCAGTGGATGATCGGAGCCTGCGCCCACCGCTGGCATCGACTCCTCTCCCATCACCAGCACCATCCGCGGCAGGAACACGGCGTCGCCTGGCGATCGGAGCAGAAGTCGCTGGAGCAGACTCCGGCGGTGACGTAACAGGTTGGGAAAGGGGTTTATTCTCTTTTTCACACGACCATACTTTTATTGTACAGTTGAATATGTGATATCAGTCATATTTATATTTTACCTGCAATATGCTGTACCTCGTTGGTTACTGATGTTTTGACGTTAAGCTACGCTTAAATTCTGTATATTTCAATATTAAAATTATGAAATTTGCTAAGTTTTTCTTTATGTTCTTTTATTTTAGAGCTGTGTCTCTCAACTCCAGTCCTCAAGACCCACCAACAGATCATGTTTTCAGCTTTCATTAATGTTGCACAGGTGATGGAATTATTCTTTGTTGAATATTGAGGAAAACCTGACAACATGATCTGTTGATGGGTCTTGAGGACTGGAGTGGAGAAACACTTTTAGAGTATCCCTGAAGAAGGTCTAACCATCTCTACATTCATATTGCACCAGATCAACAAAATGAAACTTACAGCCGATGTCATTAAGAACCATCTGCAGTGGAAAGAACAAGGAGTGATGTGGAGGTGATGATATGGCCCGAAAGAGTTATGATCTCAACATTATCGAGTCTGTTTGGGATTACATAAAGAGACAGCAGGAATTGCATAGGTCTACAGCCACAGAAGATCTGTGGTTAGTTCTCCAAGATGTCTGGACCTACTGTACTTCCTTAAAGCATTTCTTCAAAAACTGTGTCTAAGTGTACATACAAGAATGGATGCACTTTTAAAGGCAAATGGTGATCACAGCCAATATAGATTTAATTTAAATATCTCTTGCTTCAATTTACTTTGCATTTGTTAATAAAAAAAAATATTGGTAACATGTAACTAGCAGAGACTTGGAGGGATTACTAGACAATGAACTGAAATGGTGATATCTTTTGTTTATGAAGTTTGTGACTGGCCAGAATATGTACCATCGATCAGGAATTTATTGTAAATTCTTCAATATAGCCATTATTGCTGTAATGTCCATGGGGGAAAAAGGCTGTAATATCCACCACCAATGCAGGCCTTATTACAAAAGGTATTATCCCCTAAAAATATTACTTCTGGCACAGCAGGGAACATCTTGAGGTTTATAAAACATATCCATTGTGTATTTTATGGCACTATATACCGTATTTTTCGCTTTATAAGACGCACTTTTGTTCCCCCAAATTTTGGGGGAAAGTAGGGGGTGTGTCTTATAAACCGAATATATGGATTATATACTGCAGGGTCCAGGGGAGGTGGGGGCCGCTCTTGAGCGGTGCTGGGGGGGCTGGTGAAGCTGAGGGAGGGAATCTTTGATCTCCTGCTCCCGCTCATATAATCATATAATATGCAAAGCCACTGTCCATAGCTGTGGTGTTGAAACCGCACCGCGGCGATGGGCTGGGGGAGCGGTGCATATTATACCTACCTGCGCCCCTTTGATCGCACATGCACCCCTGTGTTAGCTATGGCCCCCATGCTGCTGCCCATTGTAAAATAAAAAAAACTCTTTACTTACCCCCTCCAGCGTGTCTCCCTCCTGGTGCTGTGATCAGGCACGCAGAGATTTCACTCTGCTGTGCCGATCACATGACCGGACCGTGAACCAGGAAATGCAGGCAGGAGGCCGGAGCTCAACCCTGAGGAGGGGGACACGAGGGAGCACAGTGCTGGAGAAGGTAAGGAAAGAGTTTATTTTACTAAAAGCAGCAGCCTGGGGGCGATATCTAACACAGGGGGCCCTTGTGTGGCAGCCACAGGGGGGGCCGTGTGTGTCAGCCACAGGGGGGGCCGTGTGTGTCAGCCACAGGGGGGGCCGTGTGTGTCAGCCACAGGGGGGGGCCGTGTGTGGCAGCCACAGGGGGGGGCCGTGTGTGGCAGCCACAGGGGGCGTGTGCCAGCAGAAGGGGGCTATATTCAATATAAGGTGGCCATATCCAGATTAAGGGGGCTAATTTTAGGATGGGGGGGCTATGAGGGACATATGCCCTATATGATTTGTTAGACGGACACTGGCATTATAAGATGGACCCCATTTATTAAAAAAAAAATTCTCTATTCCTTCACCAAATTTGGGGGTGCGTCTTATAATCCGGTGCGTCTTATAAAGCAAAAAATACGGTAAATGTGTTTGCTAACAGCATTACAGTGCACATAGAGCCATATAGTTTTTTTCGATTTATGTGGAACTAATTGTAAATAATCATTTATGGAAAGAATTAATGTCAGGGTAAAATGTAGATACTGAACTGAATCTGTTCGAGATGAAAATGTATGAGTTCCACTGTAGCATATAACAGTTATTACTAGACAAGTGGTCATAAAGGTTTACAATAAATATTGGAAACTAATTGGGATACACAATAGTGTAGAATGTGCAAACTTTATTAAAACATAATTGTGTGTGAAAGTGCTTGGTGCAACTTATTAATCTTGGCACAGCTGTGGATCCAATTGTATCCAGTCTAGACAATATTCTGTGAGCTATACAGTTTGGCCTCCACACAGATACAACAAAACAGATGTGTGCTACTGTATTTAGCTCACAGAGCATTGCCGCAGACTGGATACATTTGTATTCACAATATAGCTGTGAAAGAAAGAAAAGGTATATGCAGGTTTGCTTTCACTGGTTACTTCCCCTCTGGTTGCTTCCAAGAGTCTTGAAAATGGCGCAATACTGAAACAGAAAATTGTGCAAGCTTTCAGTTATACACTGATCAAAGGAATGCCCCATCTAAAAAGTAAAGTCTGTAGTTACTCAATGTGACTTCAAATTCGGATAGTGTGTGCATTGCACACTGTCATGATTCCCTTACATTCCCAATGTAGGTGACCAAATGCATGCGATTTGCATATTTGCGGTCAAGTGCCAACTAGACTCTACTTCTCAATGTTCTAAAAAAGAATGTTATAGTGGAAGAGAGTTGACATATGACTGCAGGTATGCAAATCGCATACGTGTGGTCACATTGCTGCATGTGGAGCACAGGGGAATCAAGAACATTGACACAAGAGCACATTGCACACTGACAATTTTGCAGTCTGCCGTCACAAAGTAACGGCACACTTATTTTTAAACTGGACAGTCCTTTAAGGATTTTTATATAGCTAAAGCTTAAACGCCTGTTTAAGTTGGTTGAAAGAGCAATGAGACACACACATGCAAATGTAGATATAAAATCCTTAAGATTTAATAGCTTGGATGTCATGAAAAAATAATATTAATGTTCATTTTGTTTTTCTTTTAAAAAAAATGCATCAAGTTTATGTTCATGCATGAAACATAGCGGATGTTGGAATAGTAGAGTCAAAGGCACTATATTTATCATGTGGATCTATTAAAAGACTTGGGCATGGAATTATATCATAAATTAATATGATTAGTGTTTATTTTTGAAATACCACAAAAAGGGTTTTCTAGCTTTAAAAAAAAAAACAGCCATAACAGGGAGAAGTCATTTTGATCAAATAAAAAATAAAATATATTTAACTAATCAATTAGCTCCGTACTTCAGTAAAATATCTATCTGATCAAAAGCAATGATGACCATTCTCCTGACCCTGAAGCCAATACAGTGGTAGCAGCAGTCAGATGATAGCATTGAAAGCGGACTGAAGACCGTTGGATTGGCAGCACTGGAGCATGGAGAAAATTCCCACTCCAATGGGGAGTATAGCTTCCTTTATCTAAATGGCTTCCACCTTACATGTAAAACAGAAAACAACATTTTACCTAACCCAGGACTGGATAGGAGTATCATGTTATCAATCTGCACCATTCTCCCAGAAAGCAAACTTTAATTTAGCATAAAATAAACTGGTCCTTTGCCATATTGTAAGATATTTGACTTAACAGGCAGTCAAAGAAATTTAGAACACACACTTGTAATAAAGACAAACAAAGAAACAAGGAACAAAGTTATAAATGTTAATACAAAATCTGATACAAAAACTGATTTTCAATTTTAAGAATTCTCTTTCTGCTTAGTTCTCTTCTTCAAAACTTATTATATTGCAGTACTATATCAGATTATTCGATTTTCTGACTTATTGGATGTTGAGTTTAAAGATCTTCACCATACTAAACCATTGTCAGACTATATATAACTTGTATCTTTAGTACATATTGAAAAACATGGGCAAAATGCATCACTGATTCACATACCATTGAGATCACCCTTTAGCAACTGCACCACGTTTATTCCAGTACAATAAAACATAAAAAACAAACATTTCCCAGTGTAATTAATATAAAATAAAGATCACGACAAAGTTGGTCACGTGAAAGACACCAAAATGTCAGACAGCCTACCGACTGTTGTTGCCATGAGATTCAACAGTCAACATCAGTCTGATAAGCTATCCGACAGGATGGTACAGTCATGAAGATGTCACGGCGATAGATGGAGGTGCAATGTGGATACAACAGGAAGAGACACAATGGTTGATAAGACAATGAGTATGACTTGTTGGAAGTGTGCATTGCTGGATAAATTATCACGCCAGTTAAACACTAGAACATACGCAGGGTATAGAAAGTAGTTAGTCACTAGTAATATAAAAAAACTAGAAATGCTGCATTGGATCCAGGGAATTTAGCAAAAGAGCAAAGGTAATAAGCCACAAGATGAGTCTTCAGCTTCACTAAATCTTAACGTCAACTTACCATAAACAAAGCAATACCCTATATTGAGTGGATAATTAATTATTAAGACCTAGCTAGCAATGCAATTCCCAACTTACACATAATTGACATAGGTGTGCAGAATGAATGAAAACATTATAAGAAAAATGAGCAACTCTGGAAGAACTGTAGTAACCGTCCTAAAATGTTCAATGTCAATATGAAAAACAAGCATATAAAATAAAGAAACTGCCCACAAAGACTCATAAACCCGGTGTTTTACTATTGTACTTCACTATGTACTTGTGTCTTATTTCTTCCTGATAAAGCCTCTGCTCTTTTTGTACACTGAAATTTGGTTGCAAAACGAGCCAACGTGCGTCATCAGTTGTTGATTCATTGAATAGGAATGTTTGTACTCAGAACAGAAGGATCCCAATACAGTCTTGAGAAAACGTTCCAGCCCCAGGCGACAGCAAGCAGGTACAGAGGTGGCAGCTTCTAGAACGGCAAACTGAATCAATATCATTACTAGGTAGGGCTGCTATGTAACACCAGTTCCAAGTGATAAAGTGCATCGATAAAGTCAGATGTAGAATACAGTGCCACAAGCAAATCTATTCCATATAAGCAAGTAATAATAGTATGTCAGAGATGTTGCAGCCCATTATGGCTGTAACATGTGAGTGATCACAAGCTTCAGGATGACCTGGATACCTGAAGATCAAGGACTCACAAATACTTGGAAGAGTAGGAGTATTCCATGCTAACTGATGCAGTATATTGAGCAATGATCGGATCCACCCAAATGAATAAAACTGTGTTGTCAGGAGTTAATGTGGTTTCCAATGACTCAGGCTTGGCAGGAAAGCATGAAGGAGTTTTCTAGGAAGGCAGCTGTAACATTAGGTCAGTACTGAAGACAGCGCCAAAGCTGAAATACACACTTCCTGCTTCCTGCAAAGCCAGAATGATTGGGAAATCACAGACAAAAGCTTTTTTTCCCTACAGGGAGGATTACCATGCACGCAACAAACTTTGGTCCAATAGCTAGAGAAGTGAAGAAGACAAAAGAATCAATGCAACAGAAATAAAAAACTACATATAAATCACAAAGAAAGACAAGAATACAAGAAGCGTTACACTCAGAGCAAGTAAAAGAACTGACACGAAAAGAACTGGAATGATCAAAGGTGGCTTTATAAAGTTCAGTTTCAACTTTCCATTCTATGTACACAGGAGATAAAAAAAAAAATGAATTAAGTCAGTTGTAAAGACCTGGACGATTACCATTGGTGTGACTTGGCTTCCTATGGGCAGTTTGTAATAGCAGAAAACTATATAGATTACAATTTCCACATAATAAAATATTTCTTTGGATACGTTGTATTGCTAGATGTTTCTCCATCACTCATATCATTCCTACATATATATGTATTTATATTTAGTGATCTGCAGACAAGCAAACCTATCAACCATTACTGTGTAATGCTCCATATATGTTTTAAAGGGAGTCTATCAGCACAAAATGACTGGTCAAACACGTGCTCGATGCACCCTTTGTGTGGCCAAACGGTTCAATGCACGTACCCACCTACTTGATTGCTGACAGAGTCTCTTTAATACCCAAAGAAATACTTTATGCAATGTGATGATAGTGTAATCAGTACCTTATTCAGAAGCCTCTTCATACAGTTTAGGATGGACCTTCCGATATAGGTGATGCCCCCTGGTAGAAGGATGTCAACAAGAAAACCCTTCCATAAAGAAGTCAAACGTCCTTCAGTCTGGTAGCACAATGCACAGCAATGTACCAGTATTGAGAACAATAAAAGCAGTAAATATTGGTCATCCAGTTCAAGAAGACATGTATTTGTCAAGAGTCCACACAAACTAGTACAGCCCAAAAGCAGTGCTCTGCAAAACCCCGGCCTTCTTCCATTACAGGAGTTGTAACTGTGGCTGTTCAGTTACTGTACAACCTCAATGTGCAGTACAACCTGTTAGACAAAGGTTGGTACACCATGAAGCTGTAGAGTCCAAATACCTGAAGAGCCACAGATAACCCAAGTCTAGGCACCAGGATGTGAACTATGAGGAAGAAAAGAAAAACATGGAAAATAGTGTATACTTTACCTTACTTTGCCACACAGACATCTCTTATCCACATAAACTGTTAACATTTTATATTGTGAAAAAAATTAGAAAAAAAAAATAATTTAATACGATTTTGAAAAACAAAGAAAGATTGTTTTTTAAAAATGTCCAAAGTTTAAATTGCCAATTTGTATTTAACGGTTAAATCAGGTCAATTGAGTTTCTGCTTAGTAGCATTATGTCTTTTATCACCCTCCCAGTTAATCCCAGAGTGCGTCCCCTCATTTTGTCTTCTCAACAGATAACTTTTTCTGTTGGACACGCTTGGCGTAGCTCTGTGCCATAGAGTTGATGATGGAAAGAACAAAATAAATCACCATCACGATGACCAGCTTCTCAAACGCCCATGATAACCAATTTTCACTCTGTAGGACAGAAACACAAGTTTGCAAGGTGAAGTCAGTACAGTACATGGTCACGAGGCAGTCGTCAGGCACAACATCATCCTCCAAAAGCAAAGCTTCTTCTTCTATATTCTGAGTCAGTCTGGTCTAGTTGTATGGACCACGTGTGAACGCGAACCTTCTAATCATCCTCCAATCTAGCCAGTCTATTTCCTGACAGGCTTGCAATAAGTAAACTTCATCTGGTCAGTAGAGGGCAGTATTTCATTCATGAAAGTGACTGAAAGAGTCACAGTCCCTGTCCTGTCATTTCACGGAATATGGAATAAACATCCATTAAGCAGTCTAATTCTGCTATGGTTGGTTTATCACATTTAGTACAATAGATCTTCATATGTCCTATGATTAAAAAGTACATACTTGACTTGTTGGAAGTCATCTACTAGAAGGACTATATTCTTAAAAAACCTTCCCGTGCTTTAACATTTTCAGAGATGAAAACATTATTCTCCTTCAAAAATATATAAATACTATTTATGTAATTCTTTAAAGTACACAGGATAGATATTTGTGTGTGTGTATATATGTGTGTATACCCTTACTTACTGCACACACACACATTGTATGTATATATATATATATATATATATATATATATATATATATATACACACACGCACATATACACACACACACTAATATATATTTCCATATCTATATAACTATATACACATCTATCAGTATCTACACACACACACACACACACATATATACACACAGATATCTAAATATACATACACTATATATACATATATTATATATTATACATATACATACACACACACACACAAGATTTTGTCAGAATCTTTAAAAAACATACTACATATTTAAAAAAACACAAGTAATTCACCAGCGTTACACAGGGGAATAAGTTGTTCTTACCTGTGGGGCTCCTGCATCTGTTTTATGGTGAAGCTTTTTTCTTTGAGCTTCCAGATATTCTTGGAAAGGTTTCTGTAAGGAAGGTCCGATACTTGGAACAGCTCTGCATCCATGTCGTGTGCATTCAAAAAATGATACATATAAAAAAAAGAGATAAATAGACAAAGTTAGTGTATGTTCTACTTACCCACCAAACAGGAAGAGGATAATGATGCCCCAGTGTAAGGAGGATGTGAGTGCACCATGAGTAATGTGCGTCCCTCCTGGTTACTGAGGGAGGCACTTAGCTGGGATATGTGCACTGGTGCAGTGCAGAAAATGAAATGAATGACTTCTGAGAACTCCCACATTTATCACCAGCGGTTCCTGTAAGAACTGGTTTGAACCGATTAATAAGGAAATGAGTGGTGCTTGTGTCATCCTCACTTGAAACAGAAACTGCCCACCCTTCTCCAGTCTCGCCCCTTTGTGTTCAGAAAGGCGTAGCTTTCTTAAAGGAGGAAGGAAAAATAAGAGACAGTATCCTAACCCTTTACAGTCCTGGCTGAGATGTGTATAGTACCATCCCCTGTGCAGAGTCTTTCCTGGCACCACAAGGGTTATGTATAGTGTATGCGTCATAGTATTGCAAAAGAATGGATTAAGCGAGCTATGAAAGGACCTCCCTGCTGGTCAGAAGTCAGTGATTACAAAAAAATGAAAAATGAAACAAAGGGAGTAAAGTATTCTGGATCTTGTGCGCAATTATAGTATATCATTACACGCAGACTGACATTAGTAAGCAAAATCATTTCTAAGACTATTGTATGGCTGAGTTCATAGTAATGAAGTATCACTTTATACACAAAATCATTATTCACCATTATACAAATCGGCCAATGTACTGGCTGAGTTATGATGTATGGTAAGGTTTCCAATAAAATAAGGCAATTACATTCAGATGGAAAGAAATACAAATATTGGTAAGTCTTTCCCGGAGCTCCGTAAAAAAATGGAAACTGAAGAGACAGATGGAAGAACTAGCATCAAATGGCTATCGTAAAAAATGTTATCTGTTGCTTCTGCTACTGAAACAATATTGTTCTAAGCCCACAATAACATATGTGTGCATGCATGTGTGTGTTTGTGTGTCAGACCCATGTTTGAAATCAGAAAGCTAATATGGGCTTAGCATATATATTACACATATACATTGATACACATGTACACATTGTGTATATATATATATATATATATATATATATATACACACACACATATATATATTATATATATATATATATATATATATATATATATACATACATACACACACACACACACACGAAGAGGTTATCCACACCTATGATGCACAATGGTGCTCTACAGAGAAACAGACAGACAGAGAGACAGACAGCAAGATGTACAAAACATTTCCAAAATGCAGAATATTTGGTCTTTTTTATGTTGTTTACACAGCCTTGTCTGTATGACTAAAAAAAAAAATAAAAAATGTATGTTGCATTTTTACTGAGAGCTTACATATAGCCGTTTTTTAAGTGTTATAACAATGATGAAAAAAAATTAAACAATTCATTCATAAAAATTCTTATTTAGCATATATATATATATATATATATATATATATATATATATATACAGTGCCTACAAGTAGTATTCAACCCCCTGCAGATTTAGCAGGTTTGATAAGATGCAAATAAGTTAGAGCCTGCAAACTTCAAACAAGAGCAGGATTTATTAACAGATGCATAAATCTTACAAACCAACAAGTTATGTTGCTCAGTTAAATTTTAATAAATTTTCAACATAAAAGTGTGGGTCAATTATTATTCAACCCCTAGGTTTAATATTTTGTGGAATAACCCTTGTTTGCAATTACAGCTAATAATCATCTTTTATAAGACCTGATCAGGCCGGCACAGGTCTCTGGAGATATCTTGGCCCACTCCTCCATGCAGATCTTCTCCAAGTTATCTAGGTTCTTTGGGTGTCTCATGTGGACTTTAATCTTGAGCTCCTTCCACAAGTTTTCAATTGGGTTAAGGTCAGGAAACTGACTAGGCCACTGCAACACCTTGATTTTTTCCCTCTTGAACCAGGTCTTGGTTTTCTTGGCTGTGTGCTTTGGGTCGTTGTCTTGTTGGAAGATGAAATGATGACCCATCTTAAGATCCTTGATGGAGGAGCGGAGGTTCTTGGCCAAAATCTCCAGGTAGGCCGTGCTATCCATCTTCCCATGGATGCGGACCAGATGGCCTGGCCCCTTGGCTTAGAAACAGCCCCACAGCATGATGCTGCCACTATCATGCTTGACTGTAGGGATGGTATTCTTGGGGTCGTATGCAGTGCCATCCAGTCTCCAAACGTCACGTGTGTGGTTGGCACCAAAGATCTCGATCTTGGTCTCATCAGACCAGAGGACCTTGAACCAGTCTGTCTCAGAGTCCTCCAAGTGATCATGAGCAAACTGTAGACGAGCCTTGACATGACGCTTTGAAAGTAAAGGTACCTTACGGGCTCGTCTGGAACGGAGACCATTGCGGTGGAGTACGTTACTTATGGTATTCACTGAAACCAATGTCCCCACTGCCATGAGATCTTCCTGGAGCTCCTTCCTTGTTGTCCTTGGGTTAGCCTTGACTCTTTGGACAAGCCTGGCCTCGGCACGGGTGGAAACTTTCAAAGGCTGTCCAGGCCGTGGAAGGCTAACAGTAGTTCCATAAGCCTTCCACTTCCGGATGATGCTCCCAACAGTGGAGACAGGTAGGCCCAACTCCTTGGAAAGGGTTTTGTACCCCTTGCCAGCCTTGTGACCCTCCACGATCTTGTCTCTGATGGCCTTGGAATGCTCCTTTGTCTTTCCCATGTTGACCAAGTATGAGTGCTATTCACAAGTTTGGGGAGGGTCTTAATTAGTCAGAAAAGGCTGGAAAAAGAGATAATTAATCCAAACATGTGAAGCTCATTGTTCTTTGTGCCTGAAATACTTCTTAATACTTTAGGGGAACCAAACAGAATTCTGGTGGTTTGAGGGGTTGAATAATAAATGACCCTCTGAATAAACTTTTCACAATTTAAAAAAAAAAAAAAGAAATAACATTCTTTTTTGCTGCAGTGCATTTCACACTTCCAGGCTGATCTACAGTCCAAATGTCACAATGCCAAGTTAATGCCGAATGTGTAAACCTGCTAAATCTGCAGGGGGTTGAATACTACTTGTAGGCACTGTATATATTATATACACACACACACACACACACACACACACACACCGTATAGTCAGTATATGACCAATACAACTTGACAGTCCATTTGAAAAATAAATCGAACAACTGTATTTATTGCATCAAGTAGCAATAATATGAAGGAGATACTTCACTCCTTCAATATGATATGAAAAAAAAATCCAACCCTCAAATCCAAATAAGGTGTGAAGTAAAGTATATTTTGGTGGTCCATGAGAAACTGTATATATTATGTGACGTTTCAGTAATAACAGACCTTTGTCTAACATACATTTGAAGGGTCACCACCTGGTTACATATGCTTGATATGGCAGCGCTAAGGAGCATGTGAAATCGATGTCACATGCTCCCTAGCGCTGCAATATAACGTATATGTAACCAGGTGGCCAGGCTTCATATGTATGAAATAGAAATAATACAGGAATAATGGAGTGCACACACTTTTTCGAGGTGCTAGTATAGAAGTGGTTTACACAGCACACTCTGGAGATGCGAGGTGAATTTTTTTATTGATGTGCTATAAACAAAGATGAAACTGGTAGGGTGCTTCTTTTCTAGTGTCGTAATATTGTTACGCTTTGGCTCTATATTCCTTTTTCAAACAGTCACTGAACACATATAGCCATAGGATTAGAGGCACAATACAAGATACTGTAAAGCCCGTATAGGACCAAAGTTGATGGGTACACCGGTGTGGGGACAGGCACTGGGAGAGGCAGAATTGCTGCAAGAAATCCTGGTGGGGTACAAGTGGCAAGTGGTGCTCTACAGCACCTAGCCTGTCAATAGCAATAAGTCATGGACAACAAAAAAAAAGCAATAAAATTCATAGGAAGTACCCATCTATTTTAAAATAAGTAGTTTATATGCATTTTAATTAAAAAATGAGGACAATGGAGGTCTTCTATTTCAATGAGCTGGAAAATACTGATGGCATAGTCAAGCCGATTGTACGGCGTCGGCATTCTTATTAGCATGGAGGGGCAATACAAAACTTGGAGCTGAGGGCTGAATCATGGTCTAGGGATGGAATTGATCATCTCAGTTGGTTGAGAAATCCAAGTTACTCAATCCAGTATGAGCAAGTTACTGATGCTGAATAATGATTCTTGTGGAGGCTATGAGAGCTATACCAGCAAGCTGAGGTAAATGTTTCATTTCATCTTACATTTTGAGATCCTTAGCTTCATGTATTAAATAATTGTAAATCAGTGTTCCTTAAATATTGTTGGCGTTTCACTCTGACTTGTGTGTAATGTTATTTGGCATGTTGCTACTATAACAATTGCAAAAAAAGTTTATTCTTTAAGCTGTATTTTGTTCGAATTATTTTCCAGAAATGGTAAGGAATAATTATCCCAATTCTATTGTATTCCCAAGTTAACCAGTGATGTATACAAATTTACATCTAATATTTTATGGTCCGTTTTATAGATGCTAATGATACTACAAAGTCATCTAAACAATGACGAGTGTCCCTTTTTTTCATTTTATAGAGCACTAAAGTATCCCTGACTCTAATACTTTACTACCTGTAGTAAATACTTTGAGCTTAAACATACAAATTCTAAAAGTGAGTTGTAAAGTGAAAGTGTCATTTCACACATTAATGCTGAGGTTAGAAAAGGGTTTTGGCATTTGCAGGAAACCCCAATGCAAAGGGCTCTTTAGGATGGAAACAAGATTATCTCGTAAGAATTTTTAGCAATCCAGGAAACCAAAAATGACTAAATAGATTTCCTACTAAAATATATTTAAAGTACATTTTCCCCAGTGAATCATTACATTGTAGATCACCATCTGAGGGACACTGCTTCTTGGAAATTAGTAAAACAACAAGATGTTGTAATTTAGAAAACAAATATTCCAATGGTTGTCTTGCTTACCATTTGTTAACAATCAGTTTAAGATAAAAAGCCAGTAGTAGCAGTAGTAAGTATAGCATAAAGGGGAATTAAAGAGTAAATTCATATTTAGTGTGGTCCCTGACAATATAGTATGTTCAATTTTATACAATAAATCCCATTAAAGGTACTTTAGAGATGGATTTATCAATGTATTAGATACCACAACAATCTAGTAATGAGGATGTTAATCTGTGCTACCATAATACACTACATACACAATAACTGATTTGTGCTCTAAAGCAGTATATTGGGCATCTATGATTATGAATGTCTCTGATTACTTATAAAGGACAAAAAATGTAGAAAATATATATATTTTTTTCTTTTTTGTATACAGTCTTAAATAAAGTGCTGTTTCCTGGATGTGACCACTTAATACAGTATCTATACATCGACTTGCATTTATTGTTTGAATCTTCCGGTGCGATTTAAAGCTAGTAGTTTTACCATCAGTGAAAGTGTATTTTACATATGTAAAATCATAGTCATGTAGATTTTTGGTATTGGTCATGACACTTATGGGCATCAAAGCAGTAAATATCACAGGTATGGTCTCATACAGAACAAACACGCATTAATAGATTTCACATCGCTTAGACCACATAAATAAATAGATTTTAATTATATATATCCCTTTATGAGTATTGTAAAATTACGCTACGATTATTTCCTTGTGCCGAGTTTTAAATTTCTTTTACTTCGCTTCTATGAATGGAAACCTTAAAATAAACCTTTATAGATACGTCTTTCACGCATTCATATGCAACTGTTGTGTAAAAATAAATACAATTTTCTGCGTTTATATTTCTAGTTTATACTATCCTATTAATATTTAATTTAAACCTATTCTAAAACTATTTATTAAAAAATGTAGGGAAAATAAAGAATTGTTACCCCTGATACAAGTATATGAATTGTACTTTAATCCTTTATATCGCGGTGCTCAACCTTCAGACAACACATTCAGGTTTAATCTATTACACTGTGCCAAGGTTTTACGGTTATTGCTCCATATTATGGTTTCTTAGATTAAATAATAAAAAAAAACAGAACATCAAAATATCAGTAGGATTAAAATAATGTTACATGTTTTGTCTTTAATGACTGATGTTTTTCACTTCTCATGTGGAATTCTAGGATTTCATTTTTCATTTTTGGTAGAACATCCAGGGTTTACACTGATAAATATGCAATCTTTAATTCGATATATACATTTGTAATAAAAACAGGCTAAAAATGAGAATAGATAAAAAAAAAAAAGAAGACAGGACTAAATATAACTTTGCTAATGTGGAAACAAATGGAAAAGGCATTTTGTTGGAATTAAAGAATCGTTAAAAAAATGAATCTAAAAATACACATTACAATTATGTGTGTGTGTGTGTGTGTGTGTGTGTGTGTGTGTGTGTGTGTGTGTGTGGTGTTGTGTGTCTATAGATGTATGTGTATATAAAACACTAGTAATACTTCATTCATTATCTATAGGTTGATACAAAACGTAGTTTTGTTCTGAGAGCCATCTGTAAAAAAACGGATAGTCCTCAGACCAAAAACATGCAATGCAGTTAAGCGTTTTTTTTTGGGGGGGTGGGAGGGGGGCAATGACCAAATCTGCATGTGAAATAAAATCAATAAAATTAAAGCAAAAGCATGCACAAGTTTCTTCAGTGTCTCAGATGAGACTCGTCCATTCAAGTCTATAGGTGCACACAAAAAAGTAGCTTTTTTATGGTTACATTGCAATTCTTTAACATTGGAAATGGCAAGTGACTTGGTAAATTATTAACAATTGCTGTTGTAAAAAAAAAACAAAAAAAAAAAAACGGATTGCATATGGATGACAATTTAGAAAACAATTGTCTGGATGAAGCAATGATGATTGTTTATATTGTTATGTGAACTTAAGCTGATAGTGAAGGGGGAGCAGGAATCCTACGTACTGTGGGAGCATTAGGTTATAGCTAGAGACCAGGAATTACATTTTACATGTACTAATCATCCATATTACTGTATGCCAAATCTTTGAACTGTAATACACATATATAATTACATTATTTCTAGAATAGGACAACTGCTGCTCTATGAAATATAACTTAAAAGTGATACTTATAGCTCTAATATCTATGTCTGTAGCCGCGTACCCTCACTTTACATAAAATTATATTATGTATCCTTTTATAATACCAACATTAAGTAGCCATCAAGAACAGATTCATTTTGTTAATCATATCCCTCCCAATCTTCCCTCTATGTTATCATACAAATAAAATGTTGGGACCAATTTCATACGAATTAAAAATATCAAGCATGATCTTTCTCTACATCTATATATATATATATATATATATATATATATATATATATATATATATATGAAAATTATACATCCCCTTGCTACAGTGTTTCCGGTAATGAACCCTCATATAGTAGGACTGGGTTCACACAATATGGCCATGACACTGTGTTTTGAGATATTTTTTTTTTATTTTAGACAGTGTTATGGCTATACAGTGTGAACACAAATAAATACAATATACGTGTGTGTGTGTGTGTGTGTGTGTATATATTTAGATCATGTGCGCGTAATAAGTCTTTGAAACAGTGTCATGGCTATTCTGTGTGAATATTAGATATATATATATATATATATATATATATATATATATATATACACATATATCTATCTATCTATCTATCTATAGCTATATACATATCTCTCTCTCTCTCTCTATATATATATATATATATATATATATTATAATATAATGTGTGTGTGTGTATATATGTATATTTATATAATGTGCGTGTAATAATTTTTTTAAACATACAGTGTCATGGCTATATAGACACACATATGATTTTTTTTTCTTCTCCTCCAAAGGTAAAAGGGAAACAAATGCACCATACTCATGATCCATAAACCATGCCCAATGCTGTTTTTACTGCTCACTGACCTAATCAGATTAATTTTGCATTTCTTTGCCCCAATGCTAGGCCTCCAAACATTTCTTGTTGAATTTCCCTTGCCATCACTGTCTATAGTTGTTATTTTGCATGGTTCAGCTTTATATTTTGTAGATATATATTTTTTGGTGTGACTTCCAACATCTGATACTAAAATGTTTTAATATATCCGTTAATGAAAATGTAATTTAAACTATGAGCTAAATCAAGGGAGAGAAATGAGAAACTATTCTAGACCTAGGAGACCATCATAGCTCTATTGCATTCAAATAATTTATAAATCCCCAGTGGTCATGATTAAAGTTGGCCTTCGAGGGGATTCAAAGTGGCTGAAATACGCTGCACAGCAGGCAGAGGTCATTTCTTATAATCTGGACCAGCGTGAATCTACAAACCTATTGGTCTGAGGTCCTGGACAGTATACATTCTACATTCCATACTGTGGTTATGAGGGATCCTATATTTTTATTTTACATAATCCTCTGATGAATTGCTGACTGATGTATATGTAAAGGTGGCAACATGTACATTATTGCATATGAATGTGAACCTGACACTGGCTCTTAAATGTAGTCTGGTCTGATAGAGAATTTTAGGACTCCTCAAACTGAAATATAGCATCTACCTTAGAAACTGTGAGAAATTGCAGCCCAATAGCTGGTCTGGTCTCTTGGGTCTAACCAGAGATAAGCTCCTGAGTGTCACTGACCATGAGATTGGAGTAGTGGAGTATAACGCACATCATGAAATAGCTGACACTACCTTAAAGATGTGTGCCTTTTCAGTTTCCTGTATAAAATGAGAAACATTTATATACGTTTCTCTGTAACGTCTATACATCGGGATGTACACCCCAATATGTCACTTACATATTAGCCTCTGACTGTACCATTGATTGCTAACCCTGGGAAAATATTATTGTAGGAGGAGGGGCAAGGAGGGGGATTTTTTGTGGTTTTCTTTTTGTTTGTACTTTGTACGATTTCTTATGTATTTATTTATAAAATGTAAGAAAAAAAACCTATTTGATGCAAAAGAACATGATCAGAAACTGAACAAATGACTATGAAGGAGATGAAGATACTCATTATCATGCAATCTATGTGAATACGTGAACTTTGGAACTGTTTTTTTTTTCTCCTTTCCTTTCCAAGCAGTGATCTCAACAGCACCAACGGTTAGTATTTTAATGACTTGTCATTTCCTGCTCTGATAAAGATTCTCATGTTATTTTACCAACAATTTCCCTGAGGCTGCACCAATAGCAGGATGCCATCATGAATGACTCAGAATGGACCTCAGACTTCAATAGCCTGACTCACCAAACAAGGTCGAAATACCCTGGAGAGAAACTCGAGCCCCAGGTGCTTCTGGCTTTGAGACAGCGCACATTCACACTCTCTTACCTTCTTAAATGCATGTTATGAACATGTTTTAATCTTGTGATCCAAGCAGGCTGATGAATAAATAGTTTGGCAGTGCCAGCTGAAGAATATTCCCACAAAATAGGCTATCAAGTAACATTTCTATCTAAATGTTTGTCATATGGGTGCCTGCAGATGTCCACCCTTAGTTAAAGGACTTGCTCAACAGTGGAAAGCTACCAGGAAACCAATTCACTTCTATTAATCAAGAAGGGATAGGCGGGAGAACAAAGGGAAATGTTCACAACATAGCCACAGTACCTTTCTGTTCACAGTGACATTATTGTGGAGGCACCTAAAATAAGACTATTCTGAGGACGCAGCCATTATAGCAACCGATCAGCACACAATCACCATGAAGTTCCAAAAAGGGGTTCACATAGGGCCACTAGTATGACAAATCCATGGCATCCAAGGGGCCTCACAGTCAAAAAATTGGAATGATCGGCATTTACAGCCGATGTAGTTGATAAGTTGCCAATTGCTGTCCCACCAATCGCAAAAGGACAGTGTTCAACCCATATTTGATTAGAACCGGTCTCTATTCATTCTCTATGGGACAGACCAAGATAGCAGCATGTTACGCCACATGCAAACAGGGAAATCTGGATATTCCTTCTTAATAGTGAAGTCCCAGGGGTGAGACACTATAAGCAGCAGTTTATTACCTATATTAAAGCATCGTCCGCATCTAATGTGTTTGGCCAGCTTTAGTTGTAATTGAAGGACTGTAAAGGGCCATTTACACGCTGCGACATCGCTAACGATATATCGTCGGGATCACGGTGTTTGTGACGCACATCCGGCGTCATTAGCGACATTGCAGTGTGTGACACGTACGAGAGACCGTCAACGATAGCAACAGAGGTAAAAATCGTTTATTTTGGAGAGGTCGTTTATTTACCAAAAATCGTTTCATGTGCAGTAATGAGGTTGTTGCTCGTTCCTGCAGCAGCACACATCGCTATGTGTGACACCGCAGGGAAGGAGCGAGGAACATCTCCTTACCTGTGGCCGCCAGCAATGAGGAAGGAAGAAGGTAGGCGGGATGTTACGTCCCGCTCATCTCCGCCCCTCCGTTTCTATTGGGCGGCCGCTTAGTGACGTCGCTATGACGCCGAACGAACCGCCCCTTTAGAAAGGAGGCGGTTCGCAGGTCACAGCGACGTTGCTAGGCAGGTAAGTATGTGTGACTGTTCCTAGTGATGTTGTGCACCACGGGCAGCGATGAGGCCCGTGACGCACAACCGTCAGGGGCGGGTACGCTCGCTAGCGAGATCACAGCGTGTAAAGTACCCTTAAAAGTCAATGCTTATTAAAATTAAATTAAAAAAATATATATAGTATAGCTTTCCTAAATTCTCAAGTGTAAAATATTCTTAGTTCTACAGTAATAGATTAGTAGGGGCTATAGTGATACAGAACAGATGATTGCCCTTTCAGGAATCAAGAAAAATCTAGATGATAGGGCAATCTTGCTATGTAGGGATGAGTCTAAACCCGAACGGTAATATTCAGGGTTCGTACCGGATAACGGGTGTTGTCACACTATAAAAAAAAAAAAGAAAAATTTGCGTCCAAGTTCTAGTATTGTCCATATGTTAATAAAGTTTGTAAAAAGGAACCTATCAACAATCTTTTTCGCATGAGGCAGATGCCTGTATGCTGCTGTGAAAAAAAACCAACCTGTGCTCACAATTATTTTTGATAACCAGCACAGGTAAAACAGACACATGCAAGCTTCAGCCCTCTGCTTTACCTTGGCATATTGTCAAATATAGAGGGGACCCCATGTCGTTTTTTTTTTTAGTAATTATTTATTTAAATAATTAACCCACTCACCACCCGACAATTTTATGTTTTTCTCGCCCGTTCTTCCAACAGGCAACTATTTTTCTATTTTTTTTATTTTTCTATCAATATAGCCATATGAGGTCTTGTTTTTTATAGGGAGAGTTATACTTTTGAATGACAGCATTAATTCTGCCTCATATTGTACTAGAAACCAAGAAACACATTTCAAGTGCGGTGAAATTGAAATAGAAGTGCAATTCCACGATTGTTTTTTTTTTTTATTTAAGTGGTAAAAAAAAAATTCAGACATTTGTCAAAGAAAAAAAAAAATTGCTCCTTTTTGTCCCCATTTTACAAAACCTATAAAGTTTTCATTTTTCAAAACCTGAGTCTGAGTGACTGTTTATTTTTTTTGTCCTGAGCTGACGTTTTTAATTATACCAATTTTGGGGAGATGCGATGTTTTGATTGCCTCTAATTGCATTGTATTGCAATGTTGTGGCGAGCAAAAAATTGTAATTCTGGCAGTTTGATTTTTATTTTTCTCATTATGTCCTTTACCAATCAGATTAATTTATTTCCTATTTTGATAGGTCGGGCGTTTCTGAACTTAGCGATAATAAACGTGTATTTTTAACATTTTTTTTTATTTTAAATTTTTAAATTAGGCAAAAGGGGGGTGATTTGAACTTGTGTTTTTTTTTTTTATATATATATCCTCTGCTTCAGCACCGCTCTGTTCAACAGACATGTGAACGCTGGCACTCATGACCACCCACGTCATGACAGTGAGAGGGATTAGCAGTTAACTCCCAGTTGTCATGACAATCCATCGGCACCCATTGATTCCATCACGGGGCACCAATGGGGGTGGGGAATGACACACTACCCACCCCCCTCCCGAGCGTTAAATCCCGCTGCCAGAGATTCACACCGGGATTTAATTAGTTAACAGGCGTGGGTGGATCTCTGATCCTCCTGCGCCTGTTAGCTGCACATGTTGGCTGATCAAATGCAGCCCCCAGCGACTGCTTTACCTGCGCTGGTTATCAAAAATAAAGAGGGCCCCATGTAATTTTCTTTATTTATTCCCTAGCCACATTTGTTTGCAATTGTCCTGCTCTTACCCCCAATTTGCAACCCCCTAGCCCTTACTACGAACATTTTACAGCACAAAACTTTGGGTCCCCATTGACTTATATGGTGTGCAGGATCAGTGTTCAAGTTGGTGTCCTGAACAGAACTTTTAACTAAAGTGCAGTCGAACCTGAACTTTCACGGGCCATTTACACAGCTGTATTCCACAGAACGTGCTCATGCCTCATAAGGGGAATATAAGGCTGTTAAGGAGTGTAAAAACACGCCACATGACAAGAAGAAATTCTACTTAATGCTATATATATATATACTTAATTAATTTCATGAGTAGCAGGGCTGCCTTCTTCATTATGTCTGAATACGCAGGTATGACATGAAGCTATGATTGCATGGTACACATTTCATGCTCTATTGATTTCTGATGTCAGACAAAAGTGGACACTCATTCTCATTGTTTTCAAAGAGGAAACAGCTAAATAAACTGAAGGTGGTATGTTCAGTTTATAGACATTCAATATATAATCTGCATGACATTTTTAAAGTTGCACCTCAAGGAAATACTGTAAATAACCTTCAAAATCTCATAAAACCATCAGAACATGTCATTTACAAATCATTGTATGGAAGGTTATATGAAAGGGGTGTTATTCTTTCAAGGTGGACAAGCCATATAGTGTTGCTATTAAACGTTGACAATGATCTAGCAGCAGGTATGCCGTTCACTGCACATGCCACTTGTTGCATAAGGACGAAGCTACATCCGGAAAAAATCGAACATGACCCTACATCTGTAAACAAGATATGTAGTGCGTGATGTCTTATATACTGTACATACATGACACTCCTCAGGTTTACACTATAAATAGCCCATTTAAGGCCTTTACAATGTAATAAGAAGAGAGACACTGGTGCACATAAGTCTTTAGCTTAAATTTCAGTCTGACCAAGACAGCATTGCCTTTATCACAAACTCTTGTGATGGTGGCATGCGATGTATGTTCAAACACAAGTTGCAAAAATAATTATTAGAAATAAAAAAATAACCAAACTGTAAACATATTTGCATGAGAGTTGCAAGTGTCACACAAATTGCATGTGAATCTACAGGTGCAAAGTGTTGTGTGACTTGCTACCAAAATCCGTTAGGTTTTGATTTTATGTAATGGTCACTATGGGTCTCGGGCTGTAACACGACCCCATCTATACATATAATTGCCTTATTCTGTCTGTCTGTCTTGTCTTGCTCCAAAATTGTGTCCTTACGGTGACAAACAGCGGATTGGCCGCTGGGCTTGCCATGGCCCCGCCCCCCCGCACGGATTGGCCGCTCGCCTCCGCCCCCTCGCACGGATTGGCCACTCGCCTCGCCTCGGCTCCGCCCCCCCGCACGGATTGGCCATGTCCTTGCGGTGACAAACAGCGGATTGGCCGCTGGGCTCGCCATGGCCCCGCCCCCCCCCGCACGGATTGGACGCTCGGCCTCACAGATTGGCCGCTCGCCTCGGCTCCTCCCCCCGCACGGATTGGCCACTCGCCTTGCCTCCGCCCTCCCGCACGGATTGGCCGCTCGCCCAGGCTCCACCCCCCACACGGAATGGCCTCTCGCCCCGAGGTGAGCGCATCAAGGTCCTGCAGCGGCGGAACACACACACACGCACACACATAAGAACAGACACACACACACACATCAGATCACACTCACTCTCACACACACCTCACACACATCAGATCGCATCCACACACGCAGCGGCGGAACACACACACGCACACACAAGAACAGACACACACACACACATCAGATCACACTCACTCTCACACACACCTCACACACACATCAGATCGCATCCACACACTCACAACATACCGTGATATCGCTTGCTTCTCGGCGGTGATCCTGTGCGTGCAGTGACCTTCCAGGACCTGCCGGAGGATCACATGGCCAGAAGCATGTGGTATCTCCGGATGTTGTGATTGTGTGAGCGCGTATGTGCGATATCGTCTGTGTGTGTGTGCGTGTATGCGATCGGATGTGTGAGTGTCGGCAGAGGAGCACGGCGTGCAGCACAGCTGCTGGGACCGCCCACCGGTGGGCACAGGGAGACGTGCGGTGTGTGTGTGTATGCAATCAGATGTGTGCATGTATACTGTCTGATGTGTGACTGTGGAGCACGATGGGGGGTGCACAGCATGGTGGATGGAGCACGATGGGGAGTGCGCAGCATGGGGGATGGAGCACGATGGGGAGTGCGCAGCATGGGTGATGGAGCACGATGGGGAGTGCGCAGCATGGGTGATGGAGCACAATGGGGAGTGCGCAGCATGGGGGATGGAGCACGATGTGGAGTGCGCAGCATGGGGGATGGAGCATGATGTGGAGTGCGCAGCATGGGGGATGGAGCACGATGGGGAGTGCGCAGCATGGGGGATGGAGCACGATGGGGAGTGCGCAGCATGGGGGATGGAGCACGATGGGGGGTGTGCAGCATGGGGGATGGAGCACGATGGGGGGTGCGCAGCATGGGGGATGGAGCACGATGGGGGGTGCGCAGCATGGAGGATGGAGCACGATGGGGAGTGCGCAGCATGGAGGATGGAGCACGATGGGGAGTGCGCAGCATGGGGGATAGAGCACGATGGGGAGTGCGCAGCATGGGGGATATAGCACGATGGGGAGTGCGCAGCATGGGGGATATAGCACGATGGGGAGTGCGCAGCATGGGGGATGGAGCATGATGGGGAGTGCGCAGCATGGGGGATGGAGCACGATGGAGAGTGCGCAGCATGGGGGATGGAGCACGATGGGGAGTGCGCAGCATGGGGGATGGAGCACGATGGGGGGTGCACACCTCCCCCCAAAACACACACACCGCCACACACGCACTGCACAACACACCACACACAGACTGGGAACCACAAACACTGCCCTACACAGACACCCACACACACAGACAACGCCGCACACACACAACACCCAACACACAAACACCGCGGCACACACAAATATACGCACATACCGCACAACACACACACACACAAAACATACCTCCCCCCAAAACACACACACACACCTCACACCCACACAAACCGCGCAACACACACACACACAATGCTACATACACACAGCGCTCCACAAACAACGCAACACAAGCAACACACAAACAACACCGCTCTCACCCCCCGCCACACCCAGAAAATGTACAGCCCCTACACAAACACTTGGTAACTGCACACAACAACATATATATATATATATATATATATATATAACAAAAATCATACATTAACTACACAATACGTAAAATCTAGAATACCCGATGCGTAGAATCGAGCCACCTTCTAGTTAATAATAATTATGTATGCAATGTAGCCTCTAAAAGGCTTTTCTGGGCAAAAGACTTTCATTACCTCTGGGTTGGGTTCTATAAAGATCAAGTAAAGCATACTCGCCTACTGATGCCCTTCTGGGTCCCGTGCAGTTCTGCAGACTGCGTTCGCACTTGGAAATAATTAAGTCATCGTTCAACCAGCCAAAGGACAGCTGCAACTTGTGATAGGTTGCAGAGGTCAGGTGACTTGAGCCACACATCATTGAGCAGCAGTCCTGGAGACCCTGATTCTAGCGATGTGTCACTTACTAAGCAGTTTGCTGTCATTTTGATAAAATCAATGTTTTCTCTGCTGCAGATCTAGAAGATATACAGAGTTCATGAATATGCTGACCTACCTGGCAGCAGTCTAATGATAATCTACTGCTGATTAATCAGTGATTTTATCAAAACTACACTAAGCAGCTCAGTAAGGGACACCACCGCTGGAATCAGGATCTCTGCCTCTACTTTATTCTGCTCTCAGATTAGGTAGCAAAAATCTGATGAGAGATTCCCTCTAATGGATCCAGTGCCGACCTGTGCTGGAAGAGCTATAGCAGGTGAGTATGAATTATTTTGTTATTTTTACAAAATCCAACCCACAGGTGAAGAGAATCTTTTTGCTCAGACCCTTTCAATGGGGCATTCGTGCGTAGGAAATTATAACAGGCATAGAAAAGAGATAGGTAGAGGAATATAATTATAAATAAGTTTATAAATACTTCGTACATAACAATTGTTTTGTTTAGTAAGATCGTCACTAAAGAATTAAAATGGCCCTCATCTTGTTACACTGGCAGAAAGCTGCCTTACAGTTTTAGGACAGACGCCTGTTAGCATGGGCAGTAGAAAACTTAGCTGCGGTGGTCTGGATATACGTATACCATGTACAAACTATATATATGGCTAGACAGCAGTGTGAGCAGCCTCTTCTTACCTCCCCAAATCTTGGCATCTACTGTATTAGATCAGAAAAACAGGGTACACGGCAGTGTGAGCAGCCTCTTCTTACCTTAGCACCTCTGGTATATCCAGTGTTAGAGAAGAAAGACATGGTGGACAGCAGTGTGGTATATCCAGTGTTAGAGAAGAAAGACATGGTGGACAGCAGTGTGAGCAGCCTCTTCTTACCTCAGTACCTTGTGCATCTCCAGAATTAGATCAGAAAGACATGGTGGACAGCAGTGTTGAACAACTTCTTTCCTCAGCACCATTATTTAATCAGCAAGATTGTGCGGTCAGCAATATGAGCAGGAGCATCTTACCTCAGCACCTCTGGTATCTCCAGTATTAGATCAGAAAGACAGGGTGGACAGCAGTGTGAGCAGCCTCTTCTTACTGATAACTAATGGTATTTCTCTGAATATGGAATAACATAAAAGAGGGGGCACAGCTTCCTACTGCACACTCACAGTCCTACTAACATTACAAGAGAGGTTGCCAGTGTAGCAATGCAGCTGCCATTTTAATTCTATAGTTAAACCAATTGTGATTTGCTAATTAACAGTATTTAGGAATTTATCATGAAATTTTCCTTTGTCACTTTGTTTTATATTTTTTATATTCCTAGAAACCCCCTTAAGGACCCATTAGCTGATCCTAGAATTTCTCACTTCTTAGTACAAAGAATCGATATTTGCAAGTAAACCCCAGGCTTTATTATTACCAATTTAAACTATGACAGGAGAGCTACTGTCGGGGAATAAAGCAACCAGCCTAGTACAAATACTACGCAGTGTTATTACCAGACTATGTGGCTGACGTACTTCAGCTGTGAGAACAGCATGAAAGCTCATAAATTACATTATTAGCTGCTGTGATTTCTCAATAAAAAGAGCACATGCCCTTCCCGGGAAAATAAGTAAAATCCAGAGTATTTTCTGGAAGGTGCTACCGAAAGGAACATTGAAATTGAACAGAAAACCTTATACTGCAGCTCTTATGACACATGCTGGAATGGCTACCAGCTATTTGTGCACATAATGCTACTGTATTTATATTACCACTACTTGGGTAGCAATGATCCCTTTTCCAGTTATAATTTTGCTTTTTTTCCAGTAACCAGAGAGGTAAGCTACACTGGTCTATCTGGCTTTGCTGATGTCATCAGGGCACAATGGGCAAATTCATGCCCACATAAGTAAGCAATAAAAAGCCAAAGCTCTAAAAAAAAATGCAGAGCAATAGCAATTATGTTCAAGAACAATAATAAAGGTTTCCAGTTTGTGTTCACAAGCACAAACTTATTTATTGACCGTTTCTTAGCCTTCATCTCTAAACATTCCCAACAGAAATGACTACTTTTCTTATATGCACATTTTTTTCTTTTTTGTAACACAAATGTTTTACATGTTTAAAAACACCAAATAGGAGAAACAACTAAGTGAATCAGTTTTCAGTAGAAAGTATCAGTGAAAACAAAAGTAGTTTTTGCTGGTCTATGTGTATAGATATGGGATATGTCCAGAGGGATCTATATCCACATCCTGTCCATATGGACCAGACGTTTGGTAACAGAGCTCCCATTACAGTTAGGCCGGGGCCACACGGGGATCTACTGCGATCCTCGAATGACACTCGGCTCACGTTGGCAGCTCAGCAGGAGCCGAGTGTCACTGCGACTGAGGTCCGATCATGCGATAAGACCTCAGCTGCGGGGGAAGGGCCGGCACTGAGGAGGGGAGTGCCGGCTCTGAGGAGGGATTTATCTCCATCTCTCCTCTAGCCTGCCAACTATTGCCATTCTCGGCCTGCACTCGTGGTACACCGATGTACTGAGAGTGCAGTGCGATTTTTCTCTCGCCCCATAGACTTGAATGGGTGCGAGAGAAAACAGGATCGCATTACACTCGCAGCATGCTGCAATTGTTTTCTCGGTCCGATTAGGGCTGAGAAAAGAATCGTTCATGGGTGCTGACTAGAGTTGAGCGGACTGGGAATAACGCGGGTCCGGCGGATCCGTGGCGGGTTGATAAAGAAGTCCGGATCCGATCCGGAAAAAAAGAGAGAGGAGAGAGAAGAGAGAGAGGGAAAAGAGAGAGAAGAGAGAGAGAGAGAGAGAGGGAAAAGAGAGAGAAGAGAGGGAAGAGAGAGAGAAGAGAGAGAGAGGGAAAAGAGAGAAAAGAGAGAGAGAGAAGAGAGAGGAGAGAGAGAGAGAGAAGAGAGAAGAGAGAAGAGAGAGAGAGAAGGGAGAGAGAACAGAGAAGAGAGAGAAGAGAGAAGAGAGAAGAGAAGAGAGAGAGAGAGAAGAGAAGAGAAGAAGAGACAGGAGAGAGACAGGAGAGAGACAGGAGAGAGACAGGAGAGAGACAGGAGAGAGACAGGAGAGAGACAGGAGAGAGACAGGAGAGAGACAGGAGAGAGACAGGAGAGAGACAGGAGAGAGACAGGAGAGAGACAGGAGAGAGACAGGAGAGAGACAGGAGAGAGACAGGAGAGAGACAGGAGAGAGACAGGAGAGAGACAGGAGAGAGACAGGAGAGAGAGAAGAGAGAGAGAAGAGAGAGAGAGGACAGAGAGGACAGAGAGGACAGAGAGGACAGAGAGAAAAAAAACAAAACAAAACAAAAAAAAAAAAAAAACGGATCCGGATCATGCAACCGGATCGCTCTTGGATCTGCCGCTCAAACCGTGTGGATCCGGATTTTGCCATCCGGGTCCGCTCAACACTAGTGCTGACACATAGGCTAATATTGGTCCGAGTGGAATGCGATGTTTTATCGCATTCCACTCGCTCCGATTTTCATGCCGTGTGTCTTAGGCCTTATAATTTGTGACGTGAACAATCAAGGACTGCAAATAAAAGGGACGACCACTTGTTTACACGGTATAGTTTTGTTTTTCCCAGTGAGGCTTTGCTTCTTTACACATCACAGCATCCCCAGTGGGGCCTGTTGGCATCAACATCCAGCGGGAGGAGGGGACATGTGACTCTTTGATGCCAATAGGCAGGAGCAAAAGGTTTTTATTTGATAAATTGGTGTTGTGATTATTATGGATTGACAAAATCCATAAACTTATGTTCAGCGCATGAAAGGGCGCGGTCCGGTGGAATGTTAAGAGACAAAATGGAACAGCTGACTATGAAGAACATATCGCTTCGTCATTTCGGCCTCATGTCATGCCATTTTCGGATTCATTGCTAAGCAAGCGTGACGAAGTAAGGGTTACAGCTGCTTCCGCTGCTCCTCAAGATAATGGTTAGGTTCTGTTCACACGTTAAATTTGTGTTGTAGCAGCAGTGTGCTTTGTTGCCAAGATTTTGCTACATTTTTGCAAAAAAAAATTTTTTTTTCATGGTTAGCAAGAAAATTATCAATTGTTACAATACTAATTCTCATCTTTTTCATTTAGAGAATCTCAGCAGTCTCTTACAATCTTGGACGTGCACCAATCTTTACCGAGAATGCCTGAAAGAATTCTATGCCGATTCGGAGAGAACATATAAATTCAATGCAGATGGTACCCTAAATGGAATCTATGATCACCGTGTGGCAAGGAACTGATACAAGCCATTGAGTCAAGATTAATATATTATATATTAATCTTGATTCAATGGCTACATACATACATACACACATATATATCTGTACTGTGTATATAATATATATATATATATATATTTATTACACACACATACATACACATATATATATATCTATATCTATCTATATATATTACACACACACACACACACTATATATATATATATACACATACACACACATATATATATATATTACACACACATTTATATATTTATTTATATATTTATATATATATATATACACACACACACTCACATGTATATATCCTTATCTGTAAATAAATAGATATAACTACTTGTACATTTTCCTCTTGTGAACCCAAGAAATTCAATAAAATATTGTACGTCACTCATATTGTATCAGTATTTCATACTTCCACAGACAACTGCATACAATCGTTTTAAACATCAGGCAGTATTCACTAACTATATTGTTTTTTTCTAGTGTGAAATATTTTGGTATTATAGGATATTAAAAAAAAAACAACAACCCAGTG
Organism: Anomaloglossus baeobatrachus; assembly: GCF_048569485.1. NCBI lineage: Eukaryota > Metazoa > Chordata > Amphibia > Anura > Aromobatidae > Anomaloglossus > Anomaloglossus baeobatrachus. The sequence goes on along the minus strand of NC_134354.1, from coordinate 427,351,567 downwards.
AGTAGACAAAATATTTTAGGCCAAGGCTAGAAATAAAGTGAAGTAAATTAGGAATCACTTTTGGAAGGAATCCAGTTTTGCATGACTCCAAAGTAGAGCGGCTGACACCAGCGTCACTCAATACCATGCCCAGTGAATAGAGCATATCTTACAGAGCAAAGATCAACTCTGTGTGGGTGGAAAACTATCTCATTCATGCAATTGTGCAACACAGTGACTGTGCGTGAGTGTCACCCTGTACAGCAATGTGATAAAAAGGAGTGGCCAGGAAATATACCGGATTATAAATACATTCTTGGCTTTTACTGTGAAACGTTTTGATAATTGAAAAGGGTGAGCCTACTGAGGATTTAAAGGGGAATGACTCAATTCTAAGCTATCGCTTCCATTAAAATATTCTCTCTAAAGTAGCAAAAAAATAAATAAATATTTAAAGAATATAGAAATCAAGTCATTTTTAACTGCTCATGAGCAAAAAAAATTGGAAAAAATAAAGTTGTTTCTACTTGACCATTTAACACGAAGTCCCAGAGAGGGGTCATTTAACATTTCTACCATTGAAACCCTATGGAGCTCGAAATTCCTGGGACTTCTAGTGTTAATCCCCCACTGTCTGGTGGTGCCAGCAGTGTATTTTTCCTTCCTACAGCAATGATGAACAGAACGTGATCACTGCAGCCAATAATGTGATTGTCGACACCAGTGATTGGCTGCAGCAGACAAGTACATATGGCTAGCATGTAATTTCTGAAGGAAGTAAGCAGAGACTGGTAGGGACCACTAGAGTGACAGTAGATGAATTGGTGGGTATAGAGTTGTTTATTTTATACCAATTCTGCTTTTTTGGTGAATTTTATGAAATGTTAGGATAGGTCATGGGTTGAACTCGATGGACCGAAGTCTACCTTCAACCTTAAACACTATGAAACTATGAGACTTTAAGGTCAATAGGCTCTGACCAGCATCTCCAACAATATATAAAGCATGTCACACATGAGAAGCTGTATTTGTCATTAATGTGGACAAATTTTCTGGTTTTATGATTAGTCACCTATTTTCTATCACATAATGCCAAAGAGGACTTCGCAGCCAGGAACAGCTCAGCCTATTCCATCTAAATGACCATAGAAACCAACCGTTTTATTTCTTCACAGTGAAGCGATTCAAGTAGCTGTCATTTCCAAGTATTATTTTCAGTTCCTCCAGAAGTTACTACATAGCACATGTGATTGCTCATGTGGAAATCAGAGCTATCTATAAAAATGGCCTGTCTATGTTAGATTCACTAGTAAAGGTGCCAATTTATCAAACAGTTTAAAGCTACTTGAAATTCACAACTTTTGGCGCTGTTACACCAGTCCGGCCCACCCACTTTTTTTTTTTTAAAAGTGCGCATGACAAATTAATAATAATTTACAACACAAAAGTATAGTAAACTATGAAAGAAATGTATGCCAGCCACTGCTTTGTCAAGGCATATGCTTCTTAACGAATTTGGCGCATCTTACTCCAGGGCTCACTTCATTAACACTGGCATACAAATTGTTAAGGGGGCTTTACACGCTACGATATCGTTAATGTTTTATCGTCGGGGTCACGTTGTTAGTGACGCACATCCGGCGTCATTAACGATATCACAGCGTGTGATACTTACCAGCGACCTTAAGCGACCTCAAAAATGGTGAAAATCGTTCACCATGGAGAGGTCGTCCCAAACTCAAAAATCGGTAAGGGTTGATTAATCCGTGTTGTTCATCGCTCATGCGGCAGCACACATCGCTGTGTGTGACACCGCAGGAGCGAGTAACGTCTCCTTACCTGCCGCCGGCCACAATGCGGAAGGAAGGAGGTGGGCGGGATGTTACGTCCCGCTCATCTCCGCCCCTCCACTTTGATTGGCCGGCCGCTTAGTGACGTCGCGGTGATGTCGCGGTGACGCCAAACGTCCCTTCCGCTTGAGGGAGGGATTGTTCAGCAGTCACAGCGCCGCCGACGACCAGGTAAGTGCGTGTGCCGCTGCCGTAGCGATAATGTTCGCTACGGCAGCGATCACACGATATAGCATGTGCGACGGGGACGGGTACTTACACGCTCGATATCGCTAGAAATTGCTAGCGGTGTTGCTACCGTATAAAGCCCCCTTTAGTTTTCGTGAATTGGGACCATAATCATTGATTAGAGTATGATCTCCAGCACTTCAAAGAAGGTTACAAATATTTATTGAGGTTCTATTAAAACGGAGCCGAGTGAAGCAGAAAGTGAGCGTATCTGCTGTTTACAGCTCTGTAGCTGTGATCAGCAGATATGGCAGAGCGATCGGATTGCTTATCGCTATAGCCCCCTAGGGGGGAACTAGTAAAATAAAAAAAACAAAACTTAAATAAAAAAAGTTTTAATAAAAAAAAACAAAAAACAAACCTAAAAGTTCAAATCACCCCCCTTTCGCCCCATTGAAAATTAATGGGTCAAAAAAATAAAAAATATACATACATTTGGTATCGCCACGTTCAGAAACGCCCGATCTATCAAAATATAAAATCAATTAATCTGATCAGTAAATGGCGTAGCGGCAAAAAAAATTCCAAACACCAAAATTAAATTTTTTTTGTCGCCACAACTTTTTCACAAAATGCAATAACAGGTGATCAAAACAGAGCATCTGTGCAAAAATGGTACAGATAAAAACGTCAGCTTGAGACGCAAAAAATAAGCCGTCACTGAGCCATAGCTCCCGAAAAATGAGAACGCTATGGGTCACGGAAAATGGCGTAAAGCGTACGCCACTTTTTTGGGACAAACTTCCGATTTTGTTTTAACCCCTTATATAAAAGTAAACCTATACAGGTTTGGTGTCTACGAACTCGCACTAACCTGAGGCATCACACCCACACATCAGTTTTACCATATACTGAACACCGTGAATAAAATATCTCAAAAACAATACTGCTATCGCACTTTTTTTGCAATTTTTCTGAATTTGGAATTTTTTTGCCGTTTTCCAGTACACTATATGGTACAACTTATGGTTTCATTTAAAAGTACAGCTCAATCTGACAAAAATGAGCCCCCACATGACCATATTGACTGAAAAATAAAAAAGTTACGTCTCTCAGAAGAAGAATGGCGAAACAAAAAAAAAAAAACAGAAAGCCAAAAATCGGCCGGTCGTGAAGGGGTTAAGGTATTTATTTTACTCACTTACATAGCGCTATTAATTCCACAGCACTGTCCCCACTAAGGCTCACAATCTAAATTCCCTACCAGTATGTCTTTGGGTTGTGGAAGGAAACCCACACAAACATGGGGAGAACATACAAACTCTATGCAGATGTTGGTGGGATTGTAACTCCGCACCCTAGCGCTGCAAGACTGCAGTGCGAACCACTGAGCTACTGTGCTAGTATGTAATATAAAGCATCATACTTAAAGGTAATCTGTGGGATTTCATCCCCAAACTATTTTTTATATTGGTATGTAGCTATTTCAAAGACAAGTCCAGCAATAACATTACATGACCAGTTTGTTCCTCCATTCTTGAGAAATTAGTTTTAATTGATATGCAATTGAGGCTGCAGTTAGCTCTGAAGCCTCTGTCACTCCTTTATTACCCATCCAGCACCGCCTTCTCCTGCTTCTTGACTTGCAATTCCTTTGCCTGAAGACACATAGCGCTGTGGCTGTTAGTGAAGCAGGAGAAGGTGGTTCCGGGTGTGCAATAGAGCTGGAGTGATAAAAGCTTCAGACCCATCTCTTCAGCCGATTTGCATACCAGTTCAAACGCTGATATCTCAGTCTAAGGGTACCGTCACACTTTAGCGACGCAGCAGCGATCCCACCAGCGATCTGACCTGGTCAGGATCGCTGCTGCGTCGCTACATGGTCGCTGATGAGCTGTCAAACAGGCAGATCTCACCAGCGACCAGTGACCAGACCCCAGCGACGTGCAAGCGACGCTGCGCTTGCACGGAGCCGGCGTCTGGAAGCTGCGGACACTGGTAACTAAGGTAAACATCGGGTATGGTTACCCGATGTTTACCTTAGTTACCAGCGCACACCGCTTAGTTTAGCGTGTGCAGGGAGCAGGAGCTGGCACTGGCAGTGTGAGAGCTGCGGAGGCTGGTAACGAAGGTAAATATCGGGTAACCACCTTGTTTACCCGATGTTTACCTTGGTTACAGCTCACTGCAGGCTGTCAGACGCCGGCTCCTGCTCCCTGCACATTCAGGATTGTTTCTCTCTTGCTGTCACACACAGCGATGTGTGCTTATCAGCGGGAGAGCAACAATAACAAAAACGAACCAGGGCTGTGTGTAACGAGCAGCGATCTCACAGCAGGGGCCAGATCGCTGCTCAGTGTCACACGCAGCGAGATCGCTAATGAGGTCACTGCTGCGTCACAAAAACCGTGACTCAGCAGCGATCTCAGTAGCGATCTTGCTGTGTGTGAAGTACCCCTAACTGGCCATGAAAAGTATGGCTGGAGTTGTCTTTTAAAAAGCACATGTAAACAGCTTGGGAGTGATATCTTGCTGACAGATTCCCTTTAAAAAGGCCGTACCAAGTTGGAATTTGCCAATTGCTGGGGGTCTAATCACTGGGACCCCCAACAATCCCAAGAACTGTGAAGGGACCAGTGATCAATCATGCGCATGTCTGTTCCATTCAGTCTCTATGGGAGCGCTGGGCTCTACTTTGCTTGTAACATACAGCCATATTCGCAAGTATGAGAGATTGAACATTATGCTAATAATCATACATATTTAGTGTTCAGAAAATATTGCTGTATCTTTCAATGCAAACTTAGAGCAGAATGCAATAATACACTCTTAATTCAACGTAGATAGATTTTCCCAGAAATGTGTATGCCCCATTTCATAGAAGAAGTAAACAAAAGGCAAAAATTAGTATGGACAGGGCCCAATATGAATGTCTAAGGATTGATAGACTTTAATAGCAAATATCAGGCAGAAGGGTGTCCTTCTACCGTAGCATGTGATTGACCAGTATAGATAGGGTTCCCGAAGCAAACAACTGTGAAGAAAGATTGTTCAATCAAGGTTATTTATCAATAGTTCGTTCTGTTGGAATCATTAATTATTTCACTTGGATAGTATGAAAATGGAACCAGCTGCAATACTGCAGTGTGATAACATGGAGATATTTTGTTGCTGTGACAAAGTATTTTGTTCACAATAGCCAGTAACCAATGCCGGAGCTGCAGCCTGTCTCTTTAAAGGAAAGGTGACGCGGTTTTTTATTTTTGAATTAATAATAGTGATTATGAAATCAAGTATTTTTAATACAAAATTAAAATCACTGTTTATTTAGTTTTTATTTAATTCTACTGAAGGCACTGGGGGCTGCCATCTTGGATTTGGTGTTTGTAACGACAGTTACTCACCTCCTTTATGGCAGCCCCTGGGCATAGACTTTGATAGTCGGGCTGCGAACCCGTTTAATAACATTACAGAAGGCGTCTGCTGTGACCTGGATACTCCCCCTGGGCTGTCCAGATCACAGCGCCATCATTTAAGCTCACATCGTATGCCGTTTGCTACACTTTACCCCTGTCAACCGCCGGGATGTGTGAGTATGGGGCGCCAGGCCGCCTCCCCTCACCCGCCGTTACCGTCTCCAATGACAACCCCTCCCCCCGCTCTACCCAGCCCCTCCGCCGCTTCCGGCGTGCATGCAGCAGAGCGGTGTGTGTGTGTGTGCATGCAGAGCATGTGAGTACTGGCGCCCCTCCCTCCACCACCGCCGCCACTACTGTTTCCAATGCTCCAATGACACCCCCCCCACTCTCCTTGCTGCAGGCGCTGCGGGCGTGCATGCAGAGCAGTGCATGAGTACCGGCGCCCCTCAAACGCTGCTACCGTTTTCCAATGACATCTCCCGCTCCCCCCCCCCCCCCCGTGCCGTGTAGCTAATCCTCTCCTCTGTGATACTGCCTGCTGAGCTGTATCAAATCCTACTCTGTGTGTGATACTGTCTCCAGAGCTGGGTATCTAATCCTATCCTGTGTGTTACTGTCTGCTGAGCAGTGTATCTAATCCTATCCTGTGTGATACTGCCTGCTCAGCTATGTTGCTAATCGTGTCCTGTGTGATACTGTCTGCTGAGCTGTGTATCTAATCATGTCCTGTGTGGTACCGTCTGCTGAGCTGTGTATCTCATCCTCTCCTGTGTGATACTGCCTGCTGAGCCATGTATCTAATCCTCTCCTGTGTGATACTGCCTGCTGAGCCATGTATATAATCCTCTCCTGTGTGGTACCGTCTGCTGAGCTGTGTATCTAATCCTCTCCTGTGTGATACTGTCTACTGAGCCGTGTATCTCATCCTATCCTGTGTGACACTGTCTGCTGATCTGTGTATCTAATCCTCTCCTGTGTGGTACCGTCTGCTGATCTGTGTATCTAATCCTCTCCTGTGTGACACTGTCTGCTGATCTGTGTATCTAATCCTCTCCTGTGTGGTACCGTCTGCTGATCTGTGTATCTAATCCTCTCCTGTGTGGTACCGTCTGCTGAGCTGTGTATCTAATCCTGTCCTGTGTATACTGTCTGCTGAGCTGTGTATCTAATCTTCTCCTGTGTGGTACCGTCTGCTGAGCTGTGTATCTAATCCTATCCTGTGTGATACTGTCTGCTGAGCTGTGTATCTAATCCTATCCTGTGTGATACTCCAGCTGTCCTTGGTGACACTTTAGACATTTCTGGTCCCCAGCAAAATGGCTCTGCACTGTGATCCTAAATTTCATTCTCTGTTCCTTTGGAAACCCAGATTGAAAGGGAGCGCTGTGACATCACACACAGGAGAGCAGACTCTGCCCACTTTACTGCAGCTGTAATCCAGGCTATTTCTACAGTAGGATTTCTGTAGGATTTCATAAGCTGCTCCCCCTAGTGTTTAAGAGTGGAAAATATTAAACTCTAATTTTTTTTTATATTTTGCGGAAATAAAAACAAATAATATCTAAACAAAACATTCAAACATTGATACTTTACATTTTTTCAGTTATTTGAATTTTTTTTTTTTGGGACGACACCTTCCCTTTAATGCTTTTCTAACCAGTTTCTAACTTTTATGGAATGCACCCCTATGGTTCATTTTAGTAAAGGAATATTTAGGATGTGAATCATGGAACGTAGCATGACATGCTGACAACTATATTAACTTTTGGCTTATGAGCACACTGCATTTTTTTTAAAAGTTGGTCTTACATTTTTGGCTGGAGCTTGGAGGGAGATGAAATGATAACGTGTGAATAATCATAACCAAAACCAAGAAAATGATACTGTTTTCAGGACAAGGCTGTTAACCTCCTTGCCTATTCTCCCAAGTAAGAATAAATGGTGACTCAATTACTCACCCGATTAAAGACACGATTTGCTCCACTATATGCTTACTGAACGTGATGATCACAAACAGCTTCTGCAAAAGGGAGGAAAGAATACAGTTAATTCAAGGAAACAATAGGAGAACAGGGAAAATAGGTTGTATTCAGATGAAGCAAAACATTCCATCACTATTAGATAAAGTAGGGCACAAAATATACATTCAATACATCTAAATAATACATTTACACATAGAGAAAAACATTTTTAATAATCATTAAATCCATAAATAACAATAAGTGTTTGACTGAAAGAGGATAGAAGATCTGGATGGGACACTTGTGCACAGATAGGCAGTACCACTTTGGGACAAGATAGGAGTTAGGAGTTAGGGTGATGGTAGCACTCACCTATAAGGGTTGTGTAACAACAAAGCACATGTAGAAGTCTGATGATGTGCCGTGGCTGGAGTAGAGTATAATTGAAATTGCAATTTGGCAAAAACGGAGAATATCACGATGTGCAGGCAGCGATCACGGAATGGATGAGCGATCCAGAGAGTATAAGGAAGTTTATTACTCACTCCAAGACGTTTTGGTGCCTTCCTCAAGTTTAAAAAACAAGTGTGAATAAAAATTTTGCTTATACTATCCGGATGCCTCATCCTTTCCGAAAGTGCAGCCGGCACATAGTGAGATTCTCGAAGACTAAAAAAAACTGAATCAGCTAGAAGTGTTTGAGAAAAGATGATTTTCCAAAACAATGGCAGTTATATGCATGACATATCTAATTACCAGCCGGTTTACCTTCACCTCACTATGCTACATATTAGCTAATGGTTTAGGTCGTACCTTCTACCATTAAATGTATGTTTCCCCCGAGAGCCATTATATATATATATATATATATATATATATATATATATATATACATACACACACACACACACACACACATACACATACACACATATATATATATATATATACACACACATATATATATATATACACACACATACAGGTAGGTCAAGAAATATTTGGTCAGTGACACAAGTTTTGTTATTTTAGCTGTTAACAAAAACATGTTC